>NC_137966.1:17197608-17334612 GCF_963924665.1 Micromys minutus
AGATCGGATCAGCTTCTCAGAGACAGTCTCATGGTGCCGAAGCTCCTACAGCTGATCTGAAAGCAGAATGTAGGCTCATGGGAGTCGTAATTACAAGAAGACAGAGGCGATCATTTCCTCTGCTTAATTCGTTAGAGTAAGCACGGATTAGAAGTGTGCACAGACATACATGCAGGCATACATCACGTACCCAAATGTGTAAAAAATAATTAACTAAATTTAAAAAACATTCTCAAGAAAAAAAATATCATAAAAAATAAAATGGTTGAAGATGGGGGTGCAACTCGGTGGTATGCCTGCTTGGCGTGCACGAGGCTCTCCGTTCAGTGTCAACTACTTCAATAAATAAGAAAATAAATAGATACATCTGTAGGTGTCTTGAGGGCTAGAGTGTTTGATTGACAGCCGTAGGACCTCTCCAACACAGCCTCAGTGGATTCCGGCCAGGAATAGACCCAAGCAACTGCCATGTGGGAGTGAGTTGGGAGGGGGCTGTAAACATTACTCCAGCAGCCCCTGAAGATCTTGCAGCAGCTACAACCCCAGCACCACTATCTTCACAGAAAGTGAGGCAGCCTACATTAGGAAACTTTTAGATGACCCCACCTGGGAATTTCAGAGCACAGTCCCTGCTTGGAAGGAGCACCTTTCAGAGCCATAGCATCTCTGGAGCAGCCCTGACTAAAGCAGAGTCCCCCCAGGGCACAGCTGCAGTGTCCCTCCCCCCCACCTAGGGGCACAGCAGCTGTTGTCCGTGACCATGACAGCTGGGTGCTCCCTGGGATATAATGAAGTCTTCTCTGGGCATCTGAACCTCAACTGAATTTTCCATGGGCTATCCAAGAGGGACTGGAGGTTTCCAAGCACCTGTGAGGTGCTGTCAAGACAGTCACGGCTATCTTGTTGACAATTGGAAGGGGTGGCTGTTTGATTGGCAACCGCCTTGCTTTTTAATTTCATGAGGCCCGATTTGTCAACAGTGTATTTCCTGAGCAACTGGAGTGTTCCCAGAAAGCACCGTGCCTGGGCTCACAGCTTAGGGTGTTTCCCTTCCTTTTCCTCTAGTGTTTTCAATTTCCACTCTTCTGTTAGGGTCTTTGTTCCACTCGGAGTTGATTTTCCTGCATGGTGAGAAGGACCTACTCTAGTGCTTCTGCTATACCTGAACACAGGATTTATTTAGCAAGCAGTAGAGACCATTTTCAAGTAAGTGGGTAAGTCAGAAATAGACTTTAAGGCTGTCTAGAAATACACCCAGTCAAATTGCTCCCTGGAGAAAAAAAGACCAAAAAATATAGGAATATGGAACTTTGTTCTAGTCATACAATGGAATACTGCATGAGGACTAAGTTCAGACAGAATAGGAGCCAGCTATAGATACAAGGTTTTCTTTTAGGGTAATGAGGTTTTATAACTAGATAGAGTGGTTATATAACATTGTAAATAGCACAGTAATTGCTCACTCGATATCGGTTAATTTACGCTATGTTACATCTCCTCCCCCCCCACACCCGTGTGACCTTGTGCTGCCCCCTGACCCCACTCCTCCTCCCTCACTCCTGGTGATGGGGGGAAAAGGCCAGGAGTTATTTTTAAACACTTTCTTAGCAGACGTCTTGATTAGATTTTTGTTAGTTGTCAAGGCGTAGAGAGCCGTTCTGAGAGACAGGGTATCTGGGAATGACGAAAAGAACAAATTGAAGTCAAATCATGGATCCAAGCTCACAACCTGTTTTCTACTTGCTATTCTAAGAGATATTTCTGTCCATGTCCTGCTTGTGTGTGTGTGTGTCTGTCTGTCTGTCTGCCTGCCTGCCTGTCTGACAGTTCTCCAAGCAATTTGTGTGACAGTGGACCATGCCCAAAAACTTGGTAAGGCTGAGTGAGTTCAAAAACCCTGGTACACACATACTTGAGGACGGTAGGTGTTTCACTGACTCCTGACCAGATTGCTGACCTGGAACAAGTGAACACAACTCCCCACGTGAAGAACATGACCACTATTCACATAGCACACAATACGGAGCTCTCCATGCTAATGAGGTATCTAGATGGGCCCTGAGGGTTTAGCCAATAAGCTTTCCTGCCCAGACATTCCTTCCTGCAAACGGTATTTAATCTCTGGTCTGCCCTGAGGACGTGGTATGCGCCTAGTCTCTACAATGAGCATAGGGTGAAGTGTAGCCTAGCACCCCACATTCTGTCTGTCCTAGTGGGGTTCACATATCCCAGTGGCAAACGGAATGCAGAACCACAGCAGTTCACTCTATCTAGAAAATTCTCTGGAGAGCTCGCCTCCTGCAGAACACAGACCCAGACTTTTATTTTGCATATCAATCCAGTCACTTATTCCTGGTTTCCTTTCCATTATCCTATGAATCAGCATCCCTTGCTAGCCCTTTTATTCTTAGGAGAATATATATATATATATAACCAGTATAGAATTCAGAGATCTGTCAGCCTTCCGTTAAGCACAAATAATGAACTAGGGGTAGGCATGTCACTCTGTCTCCACCAGGGCCATGCCAGGCTCCACAGTTTGTTAGTTACTTTTAAAACTTCTGTTTTTCTCAAGACAGAGCCTTGGCTGTTATAGGACTCACTGTATGGACTAGGCTGGCCTTGAACTCACAGAGATCAGCCTGCCTCTGCCTCTTGAGTGCTGGAATTAAAGACATACACTATTATGCGAGGCTGCTTTTTAAATTTTTTAAAGATTTCTTTATTTTTTAACTATATGTGGGTGTGTGCCTATGTGTGGGTATGTAGATGTGAGGTGGGTGTGGAGGCCACAGGTGTTGGATCCCCTGACTTTGGAGTTATACATGATTGTGAGCTGCCTGATACAACACTGAGAGCACAACTCAAACCCTCTAGAAGAGCAGAAAGTGCCTGCCCTCAGGCCTCTTGGCTTATTTGTTTGGCTTTTCCACCTTGTTATTTTGAGGCAGGGCCTCTCACTAGCCTAGAAATTAGTACCTAGGCTAGGGTAGGTGGGCAGGGAATCCCAATGATCCACCTGCTCTCCCTCCACCTCCTCCCAGCATCTGGATTACAAGAGCTCATCATCACATCCAGATTTTTCACATGAGTCCTTCCATGGCAAGCACAATATCAACCGAGCTATCTCCCAGCCTCAAGAAAATAATAATAATTAAAAGTTTTCTAGAGCATGCTTGCACATGCCTGCCATCCAGCACCGGGGAATCGAAGACTGAAGAATCATTCTGGGCAACACTGTGAGAAGTCTCAAAGCAACAAAAAGATTACATATAACGAGTAAAAATAAAAGAAGCTGGAAAGATGGCTCACTGCATAGAGCACTGGCTGCTCTTCTAGAGGATCTGGGTTTGATTCCCAGAACCCGCATGACAGCTCACAACTCTTGTTTCAAGGGATTCCAACATTCCCTTCTGGCTTTCATGGGCACCAGGCATGCATGTGGCACACAGACATACACACAGGCAAAACACCATCCACCTAAAAATAAACTGAAAATAAAAGAGAGCTGTGGAAGAAAGACAAAATGATAGGAGAAATGGTTGTTGGAAACGTTAAGCTGTTAGTATGTGGGGAGAGGGTTTAAAGCCTTCAAGCATATGAAGTGTGTGAAAAAGTTAAGTTTGATCTTCAATAATAGAAGCCCTAGTTGCCTTACACTTCTTTCACATCCCGTACCTCGTGAAACTCAAGAAAGTCTAATAGGTGCTCTCCTGGTTTAATGCCTCCCATACTGACTCCTTATGTTCCATTCATCACTAAATTATTGCTTCATTAATTGTGAAGACGGAGATTGATCACTTGCTCTTGCACATCATAGACCGGACCAGGTTGTCAGCTTTTACCCCAGACTCTGAAGGCAGCCCTGGTAGTAGGCAGACTACCTCCCTGCTCCCATCCCCCACTTATTAGCATTCATTGAGTCATTTGCGGGCTGGGGGGGGGGGGTGAAACCATACAGAGTAAGAAAAACCGTAGAGGTGAGGTCAGAGAGGTCAGAGAACGTTTCAACCCCTGGGTCCTGCTTCAAGTACCCCACAGACGTGTCCTAAGAGGGAGGGCCTCCCGGCCAATGTGAGATCTGACCTGAAGCCCTCCCTACGGTGGACTCGCTCGAGCCCTGCACTTTCTGCTCCCCTAATTTCTTCAACCAACAGCCAACTATCTATAGGCATTAGGCAGCCCATTGCGCACGCTCCCGGACTAGCCACTGGACTACGACTCCCAGGAGGCACTGCGACTGATTGATAGATCAAACGGTTAATAAAAGATTATCGATGTCCCGGAGACCCAATCCTGTAGAGGAGAGGCGGGTTTTCCCGTGGGTAACTCTTGGAGCCAGTGGGCGGCCCCGCCCCTAGACTGTGCTCTAGGGTTCCCGGTGTCCAGTCTCTGGAAAGGTGGGTCACCTGCAGGCGGGCGCCGGCTTCTGAGCTGCCTTAGAACTTGGTGTCGCAGGTGGCTACTGGAGCTGACACCCAACACTGCGGTGGACCTGAGTGTCCCCTTGCCGCAGCCTCACCAGGCCGAGCTGGCTGGGCCCGGGAGCCGCACTCCCTACCCCTAATCACGTTGCGGCCGCGCTGTGGCCTTGGCTCTGCTTCGCTCAGAGGTAGCTGGATCAGGTCGGTGTCTGCCAGATGCGGGAGAGTCGGAGCGAGCTACCCGCGAGATAGCTTAAACTTTCCCTGGGGATTCCTCTACCAGCCTGTTAGATCCTGTTGTGAATTTCGCCTGATACCAAAATAAAATATTCCCACCAGTGCCTTTCTGGGATATTATGCCTTTTCTCCTTAAAAACTGACGAAAAGACCAGGAACTATCTGGTTTTCAGAGTCTGGGATAAAGACTAGCAAATGATAAAACTATGCTTTTGCGGTCCTTCCCTAACACTTCCAGAGGAGCTTCGTTCCTAACATTTTTCTAGTCATCGGGTTTCTCCAGAGCAATGACCCAGAAGACATAATCAGTTTACGATTAGAGCGACATTGTGCCCAGAGCCCCCAAGATGGCAGCTAAAATGGAAATAACTTTGAGTGCCCACACTGAAGAGTCTGACAAGCAAGAGAGACACATAATAATGAAGCTGGAAGAAAGATGTGGCCCCCCTCAGCAAAAAGCCTGTCCTGATCCTGAGCTTTCCCGCCAGAGCTTCCGACACTTTTGTTATCAAGAAGTGTCTGGGCCCCAGGAAGCGCTCTCCTGCCTTCGACAGCTCTGCAGACAGTGGCTGCAGCCTGAGCTACACACCAAAGAGCAGATTTTGGAGCTCCTGGTGATGGAGCAGTTTCTGGTCATCCTACCTCCAGAGATCCAGGCACAGATCTGGCATCGATATCCAAAGAGCAGCAGGGATATTGTGACTCTGGTGGAAGATTTGCACAGAGCATCCAAAAAACCAAAGCAGTGGGTAAGGAGGGGCCTTTCTGGGTGGGTCTTTTGAGGTAGTATTTTTGTCTCATGATCCCTAGTTAGTTAGAGATTCCCAAGGAGTGGATAACTTCAAAAGTTCTTCCAGCTTAGAGGAACTCCCCTTAGTCCCACCCACAAAGTCCTAACAGGGTTTCAGAAAACTGGAGCCATTGGCAGCCAGTGAGGAAGCAGAGGACAAAGCTATTCCTTTATAGACCCCCGTGACCTTTTAAGAGTAGATTTAGTCTTCCCGGATCCACATCTTGAAGCTTTGCTACAATCAGAATTCTTAGCCAACAGGCCTAGCCTGTCCCATAGGAAACGAATTTTGGTGAAACTCTGTGGACTTTGTTCTAGAGAGGTGTCTACCATATTGCCTTTGAATGGGGAAGTCTCAGCTCAGTTTTTGGGTCTTACTCTCTGTCCAGTCGTCTCTCCCCACCCCCTTCTCTAAGTGAACCCCCTGCTGGAGCCGCGAGGGAAGCAAGTAAGATATGCAAACAGGTGGGGCAGCCCTGTTAGATCTGAGTATCCTGGCCCTCTCCGACAGAAAATATTACCAAGTTGGAATGGTTTTCAGTGGTCCCTTACCAGGCTGGTTCTGTTCCCACAGGGCCTATCTCTAGCAGAAGTAGAGGGGGGTCCAAGATCTGGGGAGCATTGTTCATAATGATTCTGGTATTTTTGCCAGCCCTTTTTTAAGGATCTTGGCCCAAGCTGTGGGCACCTACCTGGGAAGTGTTGACTGATTGTGAGGCAGCCTTATTGTTTTAGCTCTGCATGCTCTGCCCTTCACTGCTCTTGGTGGTCTGTGGAATTTGAACTAGGTCATTACCCGGTCTTCCCAGGGTAAAGGGGGTCATTCTATGGCACAGAGTGGCAGGTTGCTCTCAGTCCATCAAGGGATGGAGAATTAATGGGTAGCCCTTTTCCTAGGTGACCGTTTGTATACAAGGGCAAAAGGTGCTCCTGGAGAAAACAGGAGCTCAGCTTGTAGAACGAGAACTTCAAGACTTTCAACCCCAAACTCCTAGCAGAGATATTCAAGAGAACTCTCTGGAAGTGCCTTCCTGGGAAGGATCTCATGAGCAGCTGAATCCCCACCACTGGGAGAAGTCTCTCCTGCAGGAGCCAGTCCTCATATTGCCTGAGACAGGTAACCATTCCTGATCCTTGGGCTTTCGCCAGCCCCTTTCCATCACAGCCTCTACAGTTCTGTAAATGCAATTGTGTGACATATACCCGCCTTTTAAAATGAATAATTGTGCGTGGGGAGTGCCACAGAGCACATATGGAGGTCAAAGGACAACTTTGTGGAATCATTTCTTCCACCTTTTGCTGGGTTGCAGAGATCAGACAGACTCTGGTCTCTGGGCTTGAGTAGCCAGAGCCTTTCCTAACCCATTTTCCCAGCCTTTGAAAATTACATATGATAACTGATTTTTTTTTTTTTTTTTTTTTTTTTTTTGAGACAGAATATCACTATGCCACTCAGGCTGGTCTGGAATTCATTACATACATCAAGCTGGCCTTGAACTCAGAGATCCACCTGCCTCTGCTTCCCAAGTGCTGGGATTAAAGGCCTGCGTTACCATACCCAGCCTGTTTGGTTTTTTGCTTGTATTGTTTGTTTGTTTGTTGAAGGATTACTGGATTGGTTTGTAAAGAGGCTGCAGCATCTGAAGGTCCTCTCCACATGGAGGAGGGTGCCCGACCATATCCTCCACAGCTCTTCCTCCTGGTTGTTTTGCTATGATGTAATATCCCTTGAGGTTTTCATTTTCATTTCCCTAATGAGTTATGTTTGGCATTACTTCATATGTTTATTAAATTACACATCCTGGCCAGTGGGATGGCTCTTTGGGTAAAGGCACTGCCACCAAGCTTGACAATTTGATCTCAATCCCTGGGGCCCACATGATAGAAGGAGTCACTCCTGTAAGGTGTGTCCTCTGACCTCCACGCATGCTTTGTTATAAAAACAACCATCCCCTAACACACACATACACACAATCATACAAACAACCATCCCCTAACACACAAACACACAATCATACAACCAACCAACAATTCCCTAACACACATACACACACAATCATACAAACAACCATCCCTTAACACACATATACACACACACAATCATACAAACAACCATCCCCTAACACACACACAGTCATACAACCAACAATCCCCTAACACACATACACACACAATCATACAAACAACCATCCCCTAACACACATATACACACACACAATCATACAAACAACCATCCCCTAACACATACACACAATCATACAAACAACCATCCCCTAACACACATACACATACACACACACAATTATACAAACAACCATCCCCTAACACACACACATACACACACACAATCATACAAACAGCCATCCCCTAACACATACACACACACAGTCATACAAACAACCATCCCCTAACACACACACACACACACACACACACACACACAGAGTAAATATAGTAAGACACTGTAAAAAGGAAATCAGATAACTTGTCTTTGGTTATCGGGTCTCGTGGAACCTAGGCTGGCTTCAAAGACACTACAGAGCTGAGGGTGAACTTGAACTCCTGATTCTCTAGTCTTCACCTCCTAGATCCTGTGATGAGAGGTCTTTGCCATCACTCCCAGCTTGAGGGAAAGTTCTAGTCCTATACTTTACCTATGTTTAGCTTGGGAGATTTGTATTTTTATTGCTAAGGTTTAAGAGTTAAAAAAGCATTCTAGATCCTAGACCTCACAGATAATTATTCTGCAAATTATCTTTCTTAGTTTTTTGATGGGTATTCCACAAAGTACAAATGCTTTTTATGTTTTCAAAAATTTTATACTACATTTGTATGTATTTTGCGAGTACTTGTATGTATGGGCATGCACATCACATGTGCATATGTGGAAGTCAGAGATACAGTTCTCCCCTTCTACTATGTGGGTCCTGGAGGTCAAATCATGTCATCAGGCTTGGCCAGGGGTTCCTTTACCCTCTGAGCCATCTTACCGGCCCAGGGTTTTCATGTTGATAGTCTGATTTTATTCTATGCTTTGGCTTTTGTTGTCCTGGCTAAAATACTGTTGCCCAGTCAAATGATCCAGAGTTCCAGGTATGTTCTCTAAAGACTTCTTTAGTTCTTCCATTCATTTTGAGTTAGGTTTTTGTTTTTTTTTTTTTTTTTTTTGATTTTTGTATGTGATAATTTTGTATGTGTTGCTAAGGTTACTATATAACAAAAGCCACTTAGACAGGGCAGGCAACAAATTTATTGTTAACAGTTTTAAAAGTTAAGCCCAAGGTCAGCTGGGGAGGTAAGCTTAGTGGGTAAGCGTGTTTCTGAGTTCAAATCCCTAGAAGCCACATACACAGGCCTGGCTGTGTGATTCTGTAATGCCAGTGCTGGGGGGGGGGGGGCAGTGTCAGGAGACAGGAGGATTTAGCCCAGGGTCACTGAGAGACCAGACATTTGACATCTAATGCTGGCCTCTTGTGCTTTACAGAGGCACACACAAGCAAGTGCGCCATACTTCCACAGTGTAACACACACACACACACACACACACACACACACACACTCACACACACAAAGAAGTCCAAAGTTGGCACCACTGGGTGCAGTGCCTGGGGACCACAAGGTAGCACCTGTCCCATGTAGCTGAACGGAAAAACTAAGGAGGCTTTTCATCCTTTTGACAAAGCTCCAGTTCCATTCATGAGGGCTCCGTCTTTATGACCCAGTCACCTTCCGACACGTCTACACTGGGGATTGACAACACATGAATTTAGGTAGATGTTCAGTCAGACTGGGAAGTTTTGAAGCTTGTGAGAACCCAGTGATTCCAGGGCCACTTGCCAGAAAATCATTCCTTTCTTTCCCATCGGATGGTTCATAGCCTTGATGGAGGCAGGCGTGGTGATGAAGGCCTCGGATCTCAGCACTGGGGAGATGGAGGCAGGAGGCCGGGCGCTTACCATCGTCTTCAGTTATGCAGTGAGTTGGAGACCAGCCTGGCCTATGTGAGGCCCTGCCTCAGAAAGTGAACGGAGCAGAACCTTGATGAAATCAGTTGACAATAACTATCTGAGCTCCTCGTTACGAGTTAAATGACTTAACACTCAGAAACTCGGTTCCTCAGCCACATTAGGCAGTCACATCTGTCTGGCGGATGCTGTGCTGAGCATGTATGCAGCTCATGAGAACAAACTTTTCACTTTGCAAGTGCTGTTGGTGAGTGCTGTTCCCGAGTCTCCATTTCCCTGGCCCAGTCTAGCTCAGACCCACCTTGGTCCTCAGTCCTGTCAGAAGGTGGACAGTTCCTTTAACTAGGGAACACATCTAGTCTGTATTCCATCTTCTAAATACTTAGGCTGTTAGCAGTATGATGAGACAAACAGCATGGTCCCTGGACTTATCATCCTCTGAAGTGAAGGAGGCTGTCCGTCTTTGTCCATGTAAGGGAGGGATATTTATTCAGATCATTGTTTTAACTATTGGGGTTCTAACCCAATTTTAGCCAAGTGCGGCACTGCGTGTCTGTGGCCTACACGAAGCAATGGACGCTGTCAATAAATAGTAACCTGTCAGTTGTCTTTCTTCTTCACCGTTAGTACTGAGGTTTTTTTTTTCTGTTGTTTTCCTATACCCTTTCTTAAAGATTGGAAGGGCAGAAGGAGAATTTGGCTCCTAGTTTTACTATAAACTAGGGACACGCCCAGGAACTAGCTAACTGTGCAAGTCCCCAGGCCCAAGCCTTGGAGATTTGGGCTGCCAACATCAAGGGTGAAGAACCTCTTGTTGATGGGTTCAGAGGAGGCAAATGCACATATGCCTCTCCTCTGACAACCTCACAACATATTTAAACTTCTTTTCCTGGAGTCCTTTCTTCTAAGTACAGAAAACAAAGCATATTATCTCTAATTACAGAGTCCTCCAGAAGGAGAAGTGACGACAAGGAAAATCCACTACGGGAGGGGGAGAGAGGAGCAAAGGCATTCACAGTCTTACGTGGAAGACCTAAAGGGGGTACCCCGCACATGCCTGAGCCAGGAGGAGTGATTGCAAGTGACCCCCGATTGCTGCCGTGGCAGGTCGGACCCCTACAGTCTCCCAAGCCACTTGCCCACTACCAGAGACGCTGCAGAGAGCTGGACTGTGTCAGCAGCCCCCTCAGAGGCCGCCTGCTGAGAGAGGTAAAGAGAAGCAGAGGGGCCAGGGGCAGCCCTCTGCAGCATCTTGGTCACCAGGCAGCCCACTCGGCCAAGAAGCCTTACAGATGTGACGACTGTGGGAAAAGCTTCACGTGGAATTCAGAGCTGAAGCGACACAGGAGAGTGCACACCGGGGAGAGACCCTACATCTGTGGGGAGTGTGGGAACTGCTTTGGGAGGCAGTCGACTCTGAAACTGCACCAGAGAATCCACACTGGGGAGAAACCTTATCGGTGCGGCCACTGTGGCAAATGCTTTCGCCAAAGCTCAAACCTTCACCAGCACCACAGGCTCCACCACGGGAACTGAAGCGATGCTGTGTTCTAGAGTCCTAGGGAAAGGCCTTCTCTCACTTGCCTGTAAACCACAGAGAATCCTTGTAACTTACAAACAGAGCAAGTGGTCCTTGGGGAGTGATGGGTGAATGATCAACTGGTAAGGAGCTCAAACAGACCTAATGGGGCCTGTGTGTGTTGGGGCAGAGAACTGCAGTCTCGGCAGCGTGGGCCCTAGTTACTGAGGACGTGGCTTTAATTAATTCTTAATTAAAATCTTCCTTGTGGTGGTAGCTTTTAATTACTTATTTATTTTTAAGACAGGTCTCTCTCTGGCCTGGACCTCTGAGATCCACCTGCCTCTGCCTCCCAAGTGCCAGTAAAAAGGTGTGGGATCCCCACCCCCTGCTGTAACTAACAGAACAAAAGACACATTGAGAATATATATGTGTTTGTGTGATTAGCAGTTTCCAAGTAAGTAGATGGTACTTTTATTTAAATTATATTTGGGGGATCTTTTTATATCAGAGCCCTTGTGATTTACAAAAGGTGTTCCAACTCCAGCCGGCGATCGAAGGGAAAGCTATGGAGAGAAGCAGGCACTGCTTCGGAGGACAGGGGATTCCACCTGTCCTCACATAAGCCATGAGCTTTAAAGTTCAGACGAGCCTGCTCACGGTGCTGACAATTACATTATGGGGATGGTTATACAATTAAGTGACTCCAGGAAAATTATTCAAATGGATTAATTTATGATTGGCAAATTGTACCCCCATAGCCTTTTTTAAATGACAGAATAATATATATATATATGTATACACACACACACACACACACACACACACACACACACACGCACGCACACACATATATACATATAAATATATAAATAGGGCATAGTGGCCATTCCTCTGAAGGTATCAATATCAAGTCACTGCCTTTATCTTCAATATTCAGCCTGGCCTGACCTCTTCCCCAGCCCACATACCATTACTCTCCAGAGCCTTTATAGTTCCCCTCCCCCCATCTCATTTTCCTTTAGGCCACCCTCACTGCTATCTTGTAGTAACGTCTTTGTCAGGTTTGCATTTGCTTTCTACTGGTGCTGTAACAACTGAGTGCAACCTTGGTGGCTTAACACAAAACATCTCTTACACTGCTGGGCGTTAAAGGTCTGCAATCAGCTTCAGCCGAAATCTCCTTGGGCAGGGTTTTCCCTTCGGAGACTCTGAGAAGTAAACTGGTTTCCTTGACTTTTTCAGCTGCTAGCGGCCCCCTGCAGATGCTCATATTGGGTGTAGTGGGATAATCCCCATATTTTAAGATCTTCAGTGAATACTCAGGAAATGTTCCTTTTGCCATTTAAGGGAACGCTGGCTGGTTCTAAAGATTAGGATGTGAATTATTTGGAGGACCATCACCTGGCCTACCTACCACGCCTGTGTGTCTTGGGTCAACTTGGTCACTAAAAGGGGATCTCCAAAAAGATCTGGAACCTAGGAGTGTTTGTAAGGGTTGGCACAGGGACAGTTGCTAGAGTTTTGCTACTTGGGATCTTTCAGAGTATGTTTCCTCTCTTCAGATTACACACCAGTAACCGTTTAGTGTCTCTGGGTACCTGTTCAGACCTTTATGTGACAAACTCACAGTTAATGTTTTTCTTTTCCAAAAGGTGTCAAGGCCATGCTGCTACCTTGCCTGCCTGTCCCCAGCCGAGTTTTCCTTTGCATGAGGCTCATCTCCAGACAACTGATGGCCTGAGGGTCCGATGGCATGGGGGTCCGATGGCAGTGAGGGTCCGATGTCACAGAAGGCTCTTGGTACTGTATTCAGATGTAGGGGCTCCTTCATCTCCTCCACCCATTTATGCTTCACCGGAGCCTCGGCACAGATTCCTGTCTTACTTTCCTTGCGGCCAGCTTCTCTTTGCTGGACCCCAAATAAGAAAATGACCGTTCTCCTTTTACATGCAGCTCTGGCTCTTACCCATCCCATTGGTTCTGCCATATTTCTGGGTCCTGCCTAGCAAGTACTAGTGTCGGCTTAGGGGTGACTCCTGCTTTCAGTGTTTGATCCTCGAGTTAGCCCCAGGGAGACCCAAGGAGAAAGGAAACACTGACAGTAGTGGAGGTCTATACACCAGAAGAGCGTTGTTTCATATCCAGCAGGTAAGGCGGAAACCAATCCCACAATGCAACTGTCACTCTCAATAAAACTGACAGAGACTCCTTGCAGTGCAAACAACTGTTAGATTTTCCGTCCAGCTGTTCCCAGAACTGGAGTGTTCCTTTGTGTTGCTTCATTAAGTGTCACATGTGACAGAAAACATGTGCATTGGCAGCATACGGTCCAGTGGTTATACACAGTTCTTAGAGCTGTGCCTGTCACCGCAGTCTTGTTTTAGGATATTGCCAGCGTCACAGAGAAGTACCCTGAAACATCGGCAGTCCCTGCCTGCTCCTGTTGCAGGTTATGTCCCTGGAACAGAGAGCATCTTCTGTGCCCATTATGTCACAGGTCAATGCTTTGTCCCCTAGCTGTGTACGAAGGGGCGGTCGGGCCATCTGTTGGTCACTGGGATTGTGCAATCTCACCTGTTACTGTGAACAGAGCAATGCCGCCGTGGACGTTACATTTCAGCTTTTGTATTTCACTCCTCCTAGGTACACAAGCGAAGGTCACTGCCAGGTCATACGATGATTTTGTTTAACTTTTCTAGGAAACGTCAAACTGTTTTCCAAAGTGGCTACACCACACTTGACATTTTGACCAGACTTCTGGCTTCTCCACACCTTCAACATAATTTATTATTGTCTCGTTACAGATTTTGGCTGTTTGAGGCAGGCTCTCATGTCTGGCACAGAACTCCTGATCCCAGCTGGTCTTGGTCTTGATCATCCTGCCTTCACCTCCCAAGCATGTGTCACCATGTTGTTTTTTGGAACCTGTCTGCGATTATTGCTATCCCAGTCACTGTAAAGCGGTCTCTCTCCATTTTGATTTTCTTTTCCCTGACCACTAATGTATTTGTTTCTTGTCTTTATACTTGCTTTGAAGAAATGGTTAATTCAAAACTCCCCTCCCCTCTGGTGTTTTGAGACAGCATCTTGCTATAAAGCTCTGGCTGGCCTAGAACTCACTACATAGATCAGGCTGGCCATAAATTTGAGATAATACTCCTGCCTCTGCTTGCCAAATCCTTTGATCTTTGTTTTAAGTCTTCTTGCATCAGCCTTGACTCCTGGGGTTACGGATGTAAGCCACCATGGCCCTTTTATGACGGACTGTCATCTTTACTGCTGGGTTGTAAGAATTCTTTCAGTATTCTGGGATGAAGTCCTTATGAGATATATGACTTGAAAACAGTTTCTCCCATTCTTTTGTAATATATTCTTGTGTAATTGTTGGTTTTCTTTTTGCAATGGGGGTTGATACAATCTCGTGCATAACTCAGGCTAGCCTCAAACTTGCAATCCTCCTGTCTTAACCAGTGGATGCTGAGATTACTGAGGTACACCCCTGGCCAGCAGCAGGAGTCTGGAGTGAAAACTGTTGTCACTAGTCAAAAGATAAGGGACCAAATCCCCAGTTTCCAAATCACTGGTATAGAACAGCCTGACATCCCTGTAAGTTAAGAATGAAATTAAGGATCACTGGAGCACAGTTTCTGTCAGTTCCTGCAAGCCTGCTGGGTCACATCACCCACAGTCTTTCCTGCACCAGTCAAGTGTGGCTCGTGGTTCCCAAGGGAAGTATAAATATCTATTAAAACAGTTCTGCTGCTTAATCTTCGGAGTAAACTTTTCCCACTGAAATAAAGATGGCGCTGATTACTTCATAAGCAACAAATGTTGGTAAGTACAGGACATACAAGATGTTTTTTCCAAGTTGTGGGGACTAAACTCATCTAATGCAGCAGACCCGGGAAACTATTTTTCTATTGCTGTTACTATTTTAAGAAGGAAAAAAAAAAAAAAACCTCACAAATGTTCAGAATCCACATATTCCAGACCACATCCAATAGCCAGCCAGACAATTAAGAGCAGGTCTGAGTTCCAGGTTTCTGTTGTTTCTTAGTTTACTAATTGGGTCTTTAGTTGGGATGGGTTGATGGGGTCTCCTGAGTTTCTGGGACAACAAAACACTTGACATGGTTACTGTTTTTTCTTGGGTTTCTGTCTTAGTTACTTTTTTTTTTTTTTTTTTTTTTTTTTTTGCTGTGAGGAGATATCATGACCAAGGCAATTTAAAAAAGAAATCATTTAATTGGGGGTCTGCTTAGAGTTTCAGAGGGTTAGGTCATTTCCATCATGATACAAACCTTGATGGCAGATGGGCAGGCATGGTCTGGAACAGGAGCTGAGAGTTTATACCTAATGCAAAGGTAGCAGGGGTGGGAGTGGGGGGACTGAGGGGCGGGAGTCAGGGGCGGGAGTCAGGGATGGGGGAGGGGGGCTTCTCCACAAGGTCACCCTTCCTAAACAGCCTACCAACCTGACACCAAACATTCAAATATATGAGTCTCTGGGGGCCATTCTCATTCAAGCCATCACAGATTTTTAGACAGCCTTACTTTTTGTGACATGTGGTTTCAATGTATAAAAAAGTGTCTGAACTGAGTACCTACCCTAGCAATGTGTGAGCCCCCTTGCACTTGCACCACCTCTGTCCCTGGACATATGCACAGTTCTCGTGGAAGAAATTGGTATGTTGAGCTGGGAATCCACATCTAGCTAGGTAGCATGGCTGGAGAAGTAACAGAAATTGAAGACTTCACCTGCTCTCCTAAGGACAACAGATGTGAATAAAGTGTCTGAATGGTGACATAATCAGACCATACCTGACTATTTAACAGGATGGATAAAGTTACTGTTAGATAAAGGTAAGGACAATTAAGTAGAGAAGCAAGATTAAGAAATATTTGGGGTTTTCTTTGGTTTGTTTTTTTGTTTTGTAATGCTAGGACCCATACAGGGCTTCCCAGGTGCTAAGTAAGCACTTTAAATAAAACTGAGTTATATCCCCAGCATGTTTGAGAAATATTAAGATATCATTCACAGGAATTCATAAAGAAATGAATGAGGAATTGGGGAAGTTTATAGATAACAGATTGGATTCTCATATTCCTAGAGGCGGAGAGGTCCAAGACTATGCTGACAGACCCCGTATCTGGAAAGGGCCCTTTTAGAGACAGTGCCCTCTTGCTGGGTCCACATATGGTGGAAAGTGCTGGCTAGTTCTCTGAAGCTTCTTTTATAAGGTAACTAAATAAGGGGTCCACATTCATGACCCATCCTAAGGATTTTAGCGTGTGAATTTGGGGAGACAAACATTAAAACCACAGTGTTCATTGAACTCGAGTTGGAAGAGGCGAGTCTGGTCTCAAAATGGAGGTAAAACCGCCCCCAGCCTGACTCCGGCCTTCGCCATCGCCGCCGGGGGGGGGGGGGGGGGGGAGATCCAAAGGAACCAAAGCAGCTGAGGAAGCTGTTCATTGGTGGGCTGAGCTCTGAAACCACAGATGACAGTTTAAGAGAACATTTTGAGAGATGGGCACACTTACAGACTGTGTGGTTATGAGAGATCCTCAAACAAAACGTTCCAGGGGCTTTGGTTTTGTGACCTACTCTTGTGTGAAGAGGTGGATGCTGCAATGTGTGCTCGGCCACACAAGGTTGATGGGCGTGTGGTGGAACCAGAGCTGTTTCTAGAGAGGATTCTGTGAAGCCTGGTGCACATTTAACGGTGAAGAAAATTTTTGTTGGTGGTATTAAAAGAGGATACGGAAGAATATAATCTGAGAGACTACTTTGAAAAGTATGGCAAGATTGAAAACCATAGAAGTTATGGAAGACAGGCAGAGTGGGAAAAAGAGGTTTTGCTTGTGTAACTTTTGATGATCATGATACAGTTGACAAAACTGTTGTTCATAAATACTATACTATTAATGGGCATAATTGTGAAGTGAAAAGGGCCCTTTCTAAACAAGAGATGCAGTCTGCTGGATCACAGAGAGGTCCTGGAGGTGGATCTGGCAGCTTCATGGGTTGTGGAGAAAACTTTGGAGGTGGTGGAAGAGAATTTGGTCATGAAGGAAATTTGGTGGAAGAGGAGGCTGTGGTGGTGGAAGAGACTTTGGTCATGAAGGAACTTTGGTGGAAGAGGAGGCTGTGGTGGTGGAAGAGACTTTGGTCATGAAGGAACTTTGGTGGACAAGGAGGCTATGGTGGTGGAGGTGGTGGCAGCAGAGGTAGTTATGGAGGTGGTGATGGAGGTGGTGATGGTGGATTTGGAGGTGATGGTGGTAACTATGGTGGTTGTCCTGGTTACAGTAGTAGAGGAGGTTATGGAGGTGGTGGACCAGGATATGGAAAACAAGATGGATCTGGTGGAGGAGGAGGAGATGATAGTTACAGTGAAGGAGGAAATTTTGGTGGAGGAAACTACGGTGGTAGTGGGAACTACAATGACTTTGGAAATGATAGTGGACAGCAACAATCAAATTATGGACCCACGAAGGGGGCAGTTTTGGTGGCAGAAGCTCAGGCAGTTCCTATGGCGGTGGCTATGGGTCTGGAGGTGGAAGTGGTGGATATGGTAGCAGAAGGTGTTAAAATAAAACAGAAACGACTACAGTTCTTAGCAGGAGAGCGAGGAGCTGTGAGGAAAGCTGCAGGTCACTTTGAGACACAGCCACAGTTTGCAAAACGTGCAGCTATTGATTAATGCAATGTAGTGTCAGTTAGAT
Source organism: Micromys minutus (assembly GCF_963924665.1). Taxonomy (NCBI): domain Eukaryota; kingdom Metazoa; phylum Chordata; class Mammalia; order Rodentia; family Muridae; genus Micromys; species Micromys minutus. Next base: position 17,215,275 of record NC_137966.1, read on the forward strand.
GCACATTCCCAAGGCCTTTTATCTGTTGTAGCTTTGTCTTTTTATTTTCCTTTTCATTACATCAGGTATATTGCCCTGTAAATTGTGGTAGTGGGACTAGGAATAAAAAATTAAGGAATTTTTAACTTTTCAATATTTGTGAAGTTCAGTTTTTCTACATTTTAGTACAGAAACTAACAAAATGCATATTTGAAGGTGTTTCCTTGTGAGTTAACAAGAAGATCATTATTAATTACTATTTTGTATGAATTTTGCTAAAGTTAACTGTAAAGAAACACCTACTGACTTGTAATTTAAGGGGAATCTATTCTCCCCACTTCCACAACCGTGGTGAGTGGGCACTGACATGTGGAGAGAACAGATATTTGTATGTTTGCAGTGTGTGTTTGAGATAATTAGGATTAGGTAATAAAAATAGCGTTTATGACTTTAATAGCAGTAAGATTAGCTTCAAATGAAAAAGATCTCAAAAGTTGCTGTTTGGTTTTTGTGCATTTTCTTTCAAAAATGTGATCATGATTTTAGTGTGTTAGACTTAAGTCCTAGCCATATTAAGAACATCTTCATTCCACATTCACCTTGATCACAGTGAAACTCCTGCCAATAGTTTGGGTGTAAAGTGTTTATACTGCCCTCTACTTACCAAGGCTGGCGGATGTGTGCTATCTCCCTGCTGAACAGTCTTTTCATATACAACCACCAACTCTGCTGTGTCTGAGCAAACTGGTGGGTACCTGGTTTGTTTCTGATTTTAAAATTCAAGGTCTCAAAGCCCCATTTGGTCTTTCCTTGGTTAAGTTCCCCACACAGCTTTTCAGAGCAAAGGAATAAAAGTCACTCATTTGAACCCCTGCCTGGCTGGCATGCTTTCCTGTTGATACCCTGTCCATTTTGCTGGATGTTGAAACAAAGGGTAATAAGGTGTCCAAACAAAGCAGCAGCAGATGTAACACACAGCTGCTCAGTGCAAGCACCTCACTTCCCAAGTAGCTCAACTGAAATTCAGAGCATCTTGAGTCCTTAAGTTATTCTTTGTACATATTTCATTCTAAAACATGTTGGGTGTGACAATTTGTTTGGAGACCGTGTTTGAGAGGAGCTGTAGATACTAAGGTCGTATATATGAAAAAAAGTACTGTTGTGCCAGCTGGTGTTTTAACAGTTTCAAGTCCTACGTATGTGTGTGCCCTGCTGTTACTTTCTTTGGCAGTTGACCGTTAAATTTAGGTTTTTACTTAATTTTTAAAGTATAAGCTAAACAAGCAATAAAAAGGGGAATGGGGCCTGCTAGTATTTCAATATGCTCTCTTGTTGCTTTTTCTGTGCCACTGTGCATTATTAATATTTGGATGCAAGCAGTGCCAGCATGGAACTTTGGTCTTGACAAATACTGCAGTTTTTCCAGAAAACACTCACAAACAATAAATGTAACAGACAACATTGCCTTTGTTAATGGGCATATGTGCGTACGCAATGTAGAAAATAGGCTTATGTTAGTAATTGGTTACATTCTTCATAACTAAAAGTGTGGTTATATGAATGGACACTGTCAATGTTCATAGCTTAAACCTGGATGCCTGGTCAAAATGATTAGGAAACATTAAAATTGAGCTAAATTGTTAAAACAAAACAAAAAAAAAAACCAAAAAAAAAAAACAGTGTGAGGGAAGGGGAGGCAGTGTGATTGTGTGGATAGAGAACCATGTCCTGGAGGCAAAAAGGCTAAATGCTTGCAATGTCGGATAAGTATTTGGATTTCTCAAAAATGTTCTAAGAATGCTTTAGGTACTTGAATACAGGAATTGCACTTAAGTGCAACAGAGGAGAAAACTGGACTGACATCAAACAAATTTGTTCAGTCATAAACGTGGCTAAAATCATCCAGATGAAACCATTTACCCAAGGTAAGCCAACAACACACTCTGTCGAACCGGAAGCACATTAGAATAAGGAACCAGCTGTGCTTCCAGACTCAGCTACTCTTGAGGGGTACACGGGAGGGTCAAGATTGCTTGAGCACACACGGCAATTGTTAGTGTGGGCAACGTACAATCTCAAAGCCGATCGAGCAGAAGAGCCCACCAGCGCGGCTTCCTCTGGCTCAGCACTGGTCAGTACTTCCCATCATGCTATAGAAATTACGGGCTTTGCAGCCTCAACACGTTACTCTCACACAGCCACGCTCAGACTCAGTCCTGAGCAACCTCACGGCAGATGTCTTCCGTCCATAGCTTAGTTTCTGCTGAGACCTTAAAGGTGCGGAGTAGCCATGGGACCGACCACACCTACCTCACCAAACTGCAGACAGACGTCCAGCCCCAATAGCCAGAGCAGCGCACATGCGCAGATGGAAGGGAACACCGGACGTGACATCAACTTCCGGCTTCCTGACTGGCTAGCGGAGCATATGGCACCTGGTAGGTATGAGTGCTACAGCCTGTATGCCTGGTGGCTGCTTGGCCGGTCCACCATTGCTCTGAAGTCACGGGAAGTCATAAGGGATAACTATTTACCATACTTCTGCCCGCTAAACCTGTTGGTCTGGCAACAGTTGCCCAGAGGAGCCAGCGGTACCTTTCCTGTACCACACCGGGTGCACTCTTGGAATGACGCTGGAACTTTAGACTGAATTCCGGGAAATAAGACATGTTATTTCCTTTATCATGTAAAGTATATTCATTCTTTCTTTCATATTCTCTAAAATATTATCTAACCGGCTGTTTCAAATTTACCTTACTGCAACAGAAAATCCTTTTAGCATATATTTAAAAGTTCACCACTTGCTGTCGTCACAACATAACATTTATTGGATGACAGATTGCACATCAGATGCACACATTCACAGTTGAGCTAAGACCAAAGAGAATGTATCAAACAAACAGTAAAGCTGAAATGTTAACAGAAGTGCATACAGAAAATTAATTAGGCATCAAAATAACTTGACATGGTAGAATATTCTTGGGTTTATATAAATGAATATGTTGTATCCTCTGTCTCTCTAGACTGGTCTTGTAGACAAGGATCTCAACTTGAAGAGACAAAACATCTGTAGTTAAACAGGTCTTAGAAAGATAGGTAATTCTATATCACATAAATAGTTCTAATATACAAGACTGAACCAGTTAAATATACACTTAATAAACATCTTTATCTTTTTAACAAATAGTCAAGACAAAAGCAGTTTTCTACTGAGATCCCCTGATCTCAAGAAACATTTAAAATAGATTCTTTTTATAAAAGCTAAAACGTAAACCTCCCTTCATATAAGTTATAGATTAAAGAAAAATGTATACTTTTAGATTGTTTGGCATCTTATATTACAGTCACCAGAACACTGCTACTTAACTTTATGAAACTACACTTCAAAGACAAAACTGAGCTACCGGGCTGGCTGTTTTCAGTGCTAGAGAGATATATGGACAAATTAGGACAAATTATTTGTAGCAGCACAAAGCTAGTTTGTGTTCTACTCCTTCAACAACAAAACCTAACCTCTCTTAAATACAAAGTGCAAGTACTAGCTAGCATCTGAATCCCACTGGGAAATGCCACTGGCATCAGTAAAGACAGTTTAACAGAAACTGGTATCCCACAGTCATGGTAGGAACAGTTTCATTCACATTTTTATCATGGCATCAAAAAGTCCACAAAGTTTTGAGTTCACATCTTCAGTACCAAGTTTCCACACTTCTTGACATAAACAATCCTTGTACGACGTGTAGTTAGCTAACCACTCACAGAAATAGGCTCTTACATTCCACTGATATCCCTGCATTGACTATATCCAGTATTTGGTATTAGCACATACATGATTTACTAACACCACAGGTTAAGAGCAGTTGTGTGGAATCTACTCTACTTGGCAGTATTATCAGGAGGATGAAGGAGCCATTATCATAAAGGCAGCCTAAATATCACAGTTTTTTTCTTCAGCTTCTTAGAGGCAGAGCAGCTAGAGAATAATGCTTTTAGGAACAAGCACAGGAAAAGAAAATAAAGTATTTCACAGTAATTGACATACAGTTTTTTTGTTTTTTTTTTTCTGCATACCAACCACCAGCACTATTATACCAAAGACTATTTAGTTACTCTCACATATAGTAATGGTTTTTGTAAAAGTCCCCTTTGTTTCTAATCTTTTGTGAGTGGTCTTTCAAAATCTGGGGACTGCAGAAAAACCACAAACACCAAGAGGTAAATTGTGAATTCCATGTTAAGATGTACAGTAGGGCCAGGCAGTGATGGTGCACTCCTTCAAACCCAGACCTCAAGGCAGAGGCAGGCAGATTTGAGTTGCGGCCAGCCTGGTTGACAGAGCCAGGCCCAGGACAGCCAGAGTTCCACAGAAAAACCAACTAGCTTGAAAAACAAAACAAACAAAACAGACGTACAGCAGGACCTGCAGCATGAACTCACCTTTGGTATTTCCTTAGAAGCAAAAAAAAAAAGGGTGACAACTTCCAACTTTCCTATCAGCCATTTTGTCCAAGTCCCTCCTCACATAACTGTGTTTCTGTCAGTCCCAAGTCATCTGAGTAAGGCCTCTTCTCCGACTCCTCTAGGAGAGAAGTGAACAATGAGGCTGGGCTGCTGACTTCAGTTGTTCTCACTCAGCAACAGAGCTCTTCCTGTCTCTGAGAACTTCGTTGCATGGCTGGTACCATCTGCACTTCTATAGAAGAGACACTGTTCAGTTACTACATTTCAGCTGCTGGCTGAATTTCAGGTGGCTTTATTTTTGTTCATGAAACTTCCCAGCAATAATTCTGTTTTAGTAAATACTGTGTTTTTATAGTCCATTTAAACAGAATGAAATCATCCTTGCATACCAACCAAAAGACCATATAGATAGTTTTACTAATGGGTATACAATCCATTTTGTTGTAAAGTGTAGTTCTATATGAATGTATACTCTTGGTTCTTTTAATAACCACACTGTATGACAATATTTTGTTCTAATATTTATCTGTAATCCTAGTACCTAAAGGCATATATGTGTTGTCAATTATTTTGGTTGAAGATTCAACAATGCTATATGTATTTTTCTTTGGAGATGGAGAGGAAGAGTTATAATTTAATAAAACATATCTGATTTAATATACTGACAAGGAATGCAAGCATGAAGCCGTAGTCTTCTGTTGCTTTTTAAGAGCGAAGAGATAAAGCTCTGGATAAGCCAAAGGATACAGTGGGCTTTGGGTGTAAGTCCCAGGCAGTACCACAAGGACTGTTTCCCCTCCCCTCCCTGCTTTTTTGTCTCTCAGTAGGATTAACATGTGGCACAAACGCCAGCAGGTAGTAGTGCAGTGTCACTGAACTTAGATGTCAGCCTTGTCACAATGTGACACTTTATGTGCTTAGCAAAGGACTGACTTCACCCACTGAAAGCTTCGGTTAGTCTATAAGACACAGTCCCTCCACTCAGATATATATATTTTTTTGAAGATTAAACAAAATAATATAACCACAGTATTTAGCATGCTCTCTAACAAGTGGTTCTAACTATTCATAACCAGCCTGGAGTGTGCTTCAGTGGGGGTCTGGAAGCAAACCCCCTCAGAAAGAGACAAATATTCCCTGCAAAGTCTAACCTCTACAGAGTATCAGGACCCACCCCTGCCATCAAGTCTGACCGTGAAAAATCCATGAATCCTGTCATCTAGCTGTTAACTAGCTGGACACAGTAGTATATACCAGTAACCCTAGTACATAGGAGGTGAATACAGGAAAGATGATGATTTTGAGGCCATCCTGGGCTACACGGGCTCTCTCCCCACCCCTGCTCCCGCCACACACTTTAGAAAAGTTGGTAAATTTGGTAACTTTATATGGAATCCCAAATTAGAAATTCACATTTAAAAAACAAAACAAACCAAACATTACATTGAAATAGCTTTAACACAAAAAGCAAAAAAGCAGATAGAAAAAAATACATGTAATAGAACTAGCAAAACAAAAAATTTCCTCTTCCTAAAATATTCTTAGGAATCACATTTAAAAAAAGAATTGTAAAACCTTCATCTTAACAAAAACTGAAGTATTTTGGTTTTTTGAAACAGAGTACCACTATGTAGCTTTGGTTCAACTGGAACTCATTCTGTAGACCAGGCTGACCTCTGTATCAAAGAAATCCTCCAGTCTCTGCTGCCTGAGTGCTGGGATTCAAGGTGTGAGCTGCTAAGCCCAGCAGTCAAAGACTGTATTTAAGCATGTTATGTTTCTCTGGCTCATATAAATGGAATTTGATCAGTAACTGAGTTGAAATCCTGGCTTCACATACTATCTATGTAACACTGTTGTATCTCCTCGGATCTAACCGGATGTAATAGGTAATATTGTGACAATCCGTGGAATGTGTGGGAAGTGTTTGCTTAGCACAGTGCCCTGCGCAGGCCTAAGCATCACACAGACACTGAGGAGCCCAGCAGGAGCAAAAGCTTGTATTTACTTGCTGTTTCTCCTATGGGTTCGCTTATGAGTGATGAGCTGCATTTTCACTCTGAAGCTCTTCCCACACACCGGACACTTAAAAGGCTCTTCTTTTCTATGGCTCTTCTCGTGGGATGCAAGTTCTGACTCTGAAGCAAAAGTTTTTGTACATGTTTTGCACTTATGAGGTTTTTCCATGTCATGAATGGTTTGGTGAGAGACAAGCTCTGAGAAACAAGGAAAAGTCATGTCACAATCAAGACACTGTAAGGGTTTGAATCTGGAGAATGAGAAAAAGTCTTCATCATCAATACTGCAATGTTTAGAGTCTTCCTTAGGGTCTTTCTCAGGGAGAGCAGGGTCTGAGGGCTGCTCTGAGGTCTTCACACACTGTGTGTGCTGGGATGGTGTGTCTGATGAGCCTCTTTCTTCAGGCAAAGCCAGATTTGTTTCCTGGTCATGGTCAACACTTTCATAAGACTTTGTATCAGTATGACTCTTCTGATGTTCTGCCAGTCCTGGGAGCCACGTAAAGCCTCTCCCACATTCACTGCATGTATATGGTTTCTCCTTCAAATGGCTGTTCATGTGCCGGGTCAGGTGTGACTGCTGTCGGAAGTTGGCAGCACACGTGGTGCACTTGTAAGGCTTCTCACCGGTGTGGATTCGCCTGTGTGTCTTCAGGTTGGTTCTGTGACTGAAGGCCTTCTCACAGGTACCACATTTATACTTTTTCTCTCTTGAATGAATTTTCTGATGCAAAACAAGGTATGTATTATCGCTGAAGCTTTGGTCACAGTCGGGACACTTGTACACATTTTTGGCTTCTTCCCAAGGAACTTCAATAATTTCCGAAAGTGTTTTGACTCCTAAACACTGAGATAACTCTTCTAACGGTGTCTGGTTGTCAATGGTAACCAAGAGGCTTATAAGCTTGGTCTTGCAAGTCAAAGCTCCACCTGACATTTTTCTTTCACATATTTCAGCATCTTCCTCAGACTGTTCGGAGGAGTGGACAAGGGGTGTAGCAATGGAGGATGTTTCTAGTGACAGCTCTTCAAGTTCCACAGGCTCTTGGCTTAGCTTCTGACTGGTCTCAGTCTGGTCTTCCCCTCCTGTTGGTAGAAACAAAACACAGACACCACCATAAGTGACACTAGAGAAAGAGCACGCTAAAGCAGTTACACAGAAGACCAGGGAACTGGACAGCATCACACACACAAAATTAGGACTTCCCCAAAATCCAAAGTCTATCCATGTGGGTGCACTGCAAGGTTCCAGGTCAGTCTGCAAGGAGAAAGGCTGGAGAATGTCTCTAAAACAGGCTTCAGTGGGATAGGTACTAAGGACCTTGGTAGGCAGTGCCTAAAAATGTAGTTTTTCTGTTTAGCCTATTGAGGTTCAAATGAGTACAGTAGTCAAATCTGGGATAGAAATTAGACACATTTATCTGAAAAGACAACTACTTTAATAAACAAATTACCAAAAACAGTTCTATATCCCTGGAAGGTTTCTAGAATCCCATCTTGTAGTTCCTAAGTGGTGTGCAGCAGAAGCTGCCAAGGTGGCGGCCAGCCCCTCATTTCTGCCCCACCCTGGCAACTTCTGTCAAGTGGCATTAGGACACCAGGGAGCCGTCCACAGTGGTTCATCTCCTTTCCCACCTCAGCAGGAGCATGATGGTTACTTTTCCTTCCTCAGCCTACAGCGTTCGTGAAACACCACTGCAGGGTCTGTCCAACAGATGTCCATAATGGTGTCTCTTCCTCTCTAGGCTCCAAGTTCAGAACTTGAAATCCTATCTATCCTCACTCTAGAAATCTGCCCCGAGAAGTTTCATCCCCTCAGAAGTCCTATATAAGCACTGCCCCTTTGTCCAATTCCCTGCTCTGTCTGCTCCCGGGAGCAAGAGGAAACCATTCCTGGATTTGACCCTTACACTCTGAACCCTCTATCATGAGATTTTTTGCCTGCTGTGACTCTCTCGTTAGAAAAAAAAAAAAAAACCAAGAAGGAAAAAAGCAATGAAGAGGCAAAGAAAAGAAAAAGGATTGAAGCTCCTGAACTGAGAATCCCCTCCCCTGGAAGCTACAACCCCTCTGCTGAGGAGGCTTCCTCTCAGAGCTGTGTGGTTCCTGGCTTCAGAGTCCCAGGATACCCTTCCCCGAGCACAAACACTTCCACATGCTTCCTGGACAAATGACCATAACAGAGCTGCTGTGTTCACAGGCAAACGCTGACTGTCGTTTCTCAAGGAGACCGACAAAACCTAAGCACGCTATAAACACATCCTTTTAATTATTTTTCCAAATATAGCCATCCCTAAATACCCATAGGTGTATGGCTACAGATTCAATTAATTGCAAGTTGAAATTTTTCTTTTTTTTTTTTTAAGAACAAGCTGCTCTTCCAGAATCTGGGTTCAATTCCCAACCACATGGCAACTCACAACTGTTTTAACTTCAGTTCCAGGGACCCAACACACTTGTCTGACTTCCTATGGCACCAGACTTATACAAGAAAATAAATCTTTAAAAATGCAAGATAAGAAATATAAAATAACTAATGTCTAAAAATACAGTCAAACTTTGCCAGGTAGGTAAGGAACAGAAATTACAACATACAAGAATAAAAGCCAATCAATACAAATAGACCTAAAAATGAAACAAATATTTAGAATTAGTGTGTCTATATGCCTGTAATCCTAGCACTTGGGAAACAGATGGTAGAACTGTGTGGTTTCAAGGCTACTCTGGTCTACATATGACCCTGTCTTGTAAAACCAAATAAATAAAATTAGCAAAAAAAGTAACAAAAGAACTATTATAAATATACTATCTATATACATTTGTTATATCATTTATACTATAATGGTTACTGTTGTCTACACTGATCCTACGCAGCAGGTGTTGTGGCTGTGGGTTCCCAGGTAGAGAGCTCTTCCCAGGTCAGGTGACACCAAGTCTGATAGGAGCAGCAGGAAAGAGAGTAGGCTGGGGGAGGGGCTCCTGCAGGCAGGCAACTAGAAGATAAGAGTAATTAGATTTGAATGAAGGATAGGAAGGATGGTACAAACCATCCACCAGCATCTCAGCCAATGTGGCCACTGGGCTTCCTAGTAGAAAGTGTTTCTGTGAATTCATGTATGACACAAAGAATGGAGATTGGCTAGAAGGATACTCTGAGAGAAAGTTGGCAAGAAAAAAACCAAGGGAACCCTAGGTTGGTAAGTATACACACACACACACACACACACACACACACACACACACACAGATATATTTAAGAAGACGGAGGAGAATATGAACATGGCAGAAGTGGAAAATAGAAGGCATGAATTATGAAAAATATTTAGATGCCCAAACTTAGACATGTGTCTATGCAGGCACAGGAATGCTGCGTATGGTTACCTTAAGTTGGAAAGACAAAATACCCCCTTAAGAGAAAATCAGTTTCCAATCTTTAGCAAGTGACAAAATCTATGTTAATGAAGTTTCCCAAGTAAAGTGTATTTGACTCCAACAAGTATTTAAAGAAATTACAAAGTATTGAAACATTTATGAAACCATGATTACTGGTGTAGACTGGGTTTCTTTTAAGAAATCATTTCAGGGCTGGGAAGATGGCTCAGCACATAAATGTTTACAGTGTAGGCTAAGGACAGGGATTTGGAACCTCCACACCCAGTAAAAGCCAGGTAGATCATCCTGGCCCTCCCACCTGTCTTCCTGGCCCTCAGGATGTGAAGACGGGATCCCAGGGCAAGCTGCCTAACTAGACTTCAGTGAGCAGAGTGGAGAATGAATGAGAAAACCACCCGACATCTCTGCTGGCCTGCACACTCACACCCATGCCTGTGCACTGGCACTCATGTTCACACAAGGAAAAACATCATCTGACTCCAAAACTTGTTCTTTTACAGTTCTTGCTATAGCCATAAAATCCTCACTCTCTCTCTCTCTCTACACACACACACACACACACACACACACACACACATATACACACACGATACACACTGTGTGTGTGTGTCACAGACAGGTCTCAATCCACCAGTGTGGACAAGGCAAAACATTTTCATCCTAAAACTGATGGACGTCCCATAATGCAGGAGAAACAACTACCTTACCTGTCAAGTCCAAATTCTCAAAACACTCCAATGAGGCTGCTCTGCTGAGGGTCTTCTGGGCAGGGTGCAGACTCACACATTCCTCTTGAGAAAAATACACATCCAGATCTTCAAATAGCAGTGGTCCCTGAAACAGGAGAGCACTGTTAGTACACAAAGCTAGTAGGTCAGTTGAGTGTCTACCTAGGAAGGGTGAAAAGAGCTAACCTCTTTCACATATTAGTGAGAAAAGGTTTGGTGTAAAATATTCCTCCATGAGGGGACTCTCTGGCTTGAACAGGGTCAGGAGAGAAAGCGTAAACATAAATGTTGAAACAGTAGGGTGAGAATCAAGACCGTGAGAATGTAGTCTTTCCTGAGAAGATAAGTGAACAATTCTTGGGGTTGAGAAATCAATAAGGATTTTTAAAGAGGGGATGGTAAAGGGGGAGTGGGGAAGACTGGCCAGCCCAGTAAGAAGAATCCTGAGAAATAGTTTTCAGGGGTTTCTTAACATCCTTTGCTAGTCTGTGTTTTTTTCCATCACAGTGATTGCTCAGCTACTCCCACCACTTCGAGCTCTGCTTCTCTCCTAAGTTTACTGTTCCTATAAACCCACAGAGTTTTTGGTGTGGTTAAAAAAAGAAAAATCACCTGGGCTTTAGGAATCTGCCATTTGGAGACGCATTCCAGAAAAACACTTTGAGAAACTATTATAGACCCCCTGCCAGGGCTCTCCTTCACCTGATGATTCTCAAATGAGGAAGTTAAGAAGCCAAGGAACAGCTTGGTCAAAGGGCTTATCTGAGGAGGAGCCTCAGGACCGCGCGTCTAAGCCTGTGGCCAGATCAGGGCACCTGTAGAAAAACAGCGACAGGATTCACCTGCTCATCAGATGCGGGAAGTGTGGACGCCATCTGGGGAAACGAAGGGCTCCTTCAAGTAACTACGTTGGGACAACACTTCGAGTGAAGAGTCTCCAACTCCGCTGCCAGGCCTTTCCACTCCGCCCTCAGGCTCCTCGAAACCCTCAACTCCTTTGAGAATCTGAGGCGACGCTTCTTTCTCCAAAACAGCCTTGAACCGGCCACACTCTCCGGCTCCAGAGCACTGACAGCCTCGCCCAACCCGGCAGAAGCAGCATGAAGCCACGCCCAGCCGAGACGCGACAAAGGAGGCGGAGGCCACCACAAAACTCCCACGCTCCCACGCTCCAGCAGTAGCTGTGGGGAAACCGCCGGAAGCGACGCCCCCCCACCCCGGCCATCCTGCATCCTGATTGGCCAGCGTACTCCCGAGGCGGTGGTCCCTCTTTAATGGACCAATTGAGCAGCTTCCCGAGGACCTGAATCGCACCTGGCAACTGAGGGACGTAGTTATTCCTGAGCGTCTACAAGCAACCATTTCCGGTTCCTCTGACTGGGTCTCCATGGTGAGTGCCCCGCCTGTTGATGGGTTCAGTCGGAGCTGAATGGAGGGACACAGTGATTCCGAAAACAGAGGCAGGACCACCCTGGAGTCGGTCGTGGAATGTGGGAACACACAGACTGGGGGTGGGGTGGGGGATCTGAGCTTTCTGTCGGATGGGGTGAGGAGAATGAGAAGCCCCAAGACCCAGGCCCAGCTTGGGTCCGAACCTTGTGTCTTGGCTGGTTTGTGGGGCCACAATATGTAAGAGGTTATCTTGTGCGATCACAAGTTCAGGCCAGGGTAGCCTGGTTGCTCAAGTACGACCCCAACGTATTCTAGGGGCATGAGGCTTTGTACCCGACAAGTGTAGTCCAACTGAATGATTGGAATAGCGGACGTCGAGCCGGGATAGATCGCTGATTTCCTTCGCAGGATGTCTGGACCTGACCCAGTGACAAATGTCTCTTGTAACCAACACCTAGCAGCGAATTGAAGATTCGAAATCATAAAACCGAGCTCTTTCTAGAACCGTTACTAATTGGATGATCCTGCCCACTTTTTCCCCTTTGTGGTACTGAGCGTGAACCTATGGTTTCACACATAGTAGACTTTATACCGCTGAGCTGTACGCAGACCCCTATCCTTTTTTTGAACTTTATTTTGAAACGAGGTTGACCCAAGCTAACCCTGAACTCACTGTGTACCCCCAACAGACCCTGCACTTAAGGTCTTGTCTCGGCATCCCTTAGTAGCTGGACACAGACCCACAGTTGTGTCCACCTTTTAACTTTGCTTTCCTCAGCTGCAAAGAACCCATAATGCCTCTCTTTGATAATACAGAAAAGTGAAAAGAATTACCAGTTTAAGAGTTTGGAAGGACAAGATACAGGATTAGTACCTTGAAAATTCTAAATAAACCCTAGGTCTCCTCTTTCTTTCACTAGAGATAGGGTTTTACTCTCTACCCTGCTCCAGAACCAGCTATGGAGACCAACCTGGCCTCCAACGTATTAGACATCCATTAGTCTGCCACCCACGTCTGGGATTAAAGTCGAGGCACACCCACCCAGTGCCAACCTAATTTGTTATGCTAATGCCAGGTTACTCAGGGATTGGCTGTACCATTACTCAATCACTTGAGTTGAAGAGTAGTGGAATTGACAGAATGTCAGGATAGTTTCAACGGTCAATAACAATCTAATAAAACAATTAAAAAGTGGGGCAGTTGTGTTCATTTTGTGACTCAGTGGCAACATAAAGGCCCCAATGTTTCCTATTAAACATGGATATTGCCAGTGGAATACAGATGCTGCATGCCAACTTTGTTTGTATAATGGTCCCATCCCAAGTTTATCAAGAATAAAGATTCATTCGGGTTTGGCCTACCATGCTTCAGAAAAAACAAAACCTCTGGGAAAAGGAAAACTGTAAGCAGAAAGTATGACAAGTCAGTAACATTTCTTACAAGGACAAGCTATCCATTGCTATCTAAACTCTCTGGAAATGATCGCTAAAGAGGCAGCCTAAGGCCCCAAGGTTAAAAACAAAACAAATGCTTCAACGACAGATGAAAGACTGAGAAGAACAAACTTCCCTACAGACCGAGACCACTTCAAAGTACTGAAGAAGAGCAGTATATGATCCTAAAGCAAAGGCACGTTCATCACGCCTGGATGCAACTCATGTGAGCATCTTTCTCCTCTTGTGTGCTTGCCACTTGTTTCATAGACGTCTCATTTGGGCTAAGAATCTCCTGATACGGGTGTACGGCTCTGTACTGTGAACCCTGCTTCTATTATTACAAAGAGATAAGCAAATCCCAGTGTCTAGAAACTGAGCCTAGGGTGACAGCGTAGTGTCTAACCAGAGAAAAGGTGAGCCCTGACATGAGTAGAGTCAATATCCTTCTCAGCTCTCGTAGGCATTAACGACCAAGCTAAACAAGTGGGCCAAGAAATGAGAAACATGAAAAGTGTGAGCTCGCTGAAAGTAAAAAGATGAGATAAAAAAGTATAAGGTAAACAAGGAAGGGGAAAATGAATTAGTAGAGTACTTGCCAAACATGTGGTCCCCAGCACCACACACATGGTAGTGATGCATGCCCTCTACTAACTGAAGCATTACAAACCAAGGTGGAGGTAGAAAAACCAGGGGTTCAGGGTCAGCCTCAATTCCATAGTTTGAAGCCAGCCTGAGCTACCATGAGACGTGTCTAAAAACAAACCAAACATCACTTGCTGACACTCTCCAGACCACTTCCTGACATTTAGAGCGCTGTTTACTACTGTCTTGCTGTGTCCTACCACCATCTTTGTCTCGTCTGTATTAACTGAATCTATGAATTATTTTCTCCTTTCCTCATCAATTATGCTTCCTTTCTGAACGTTTTCCTGGCTGTTTAATGTGTGCAGTTTAAATTAATCCCAATCTACCTCCTATGACACTATTTCCCTTGAAATGCCCAATACACTGTAATAGCAAAACACTCTGATTCTGCTGAGCTTCTATTATAAATGGATGAGTTTTTCTCTTGATAATGTGATTATATTGTCTGTTAATGTATTAAATAACTGACATAAATAGAAGCCCAAGCTTATCATTTCTGAAACAAAAAAAAAATCACTTGAATGTCCTTCCATGTACATACATGTACAGATACACTCATGCAGCCACCTAACAAAATCTCAAAAAGTCCACGGTGTGCAAGATTTTCCATGTTCACCTTTAACATACCAATGGCAGTAGTAAAATCTATATGAATGGAAGTGTTCTCTCTAGTCAAGTGTCTTTCTGAAGATATGAATCAAGGTTATATTTTATACTAGATATTAATATATTTGTATATAAAGATATGATTATGCTATATAATATGTAAAATGTGTATAGCAGCCTGGTTTACAGAATGAGTTCCAGGCCAGCCAGTGCTACATAGTGAAGCACATTAGAAAGAGCTGGAGACTGGTAGGATGGTATACATGATACTCCCTGCACTCGGAAGTTGGAAGCAGGGGGATGAATTTGAGGCAAACCATACATAGCAAGATCCACAGCAAGAGCAAATCTCTCGCTCCCTGTCCTTCGACACACAAAGACATTTCTTTTTCAATTATAAAAGTAGTTTGTGTGAGCCAGGAATGGTGGCACACACCTTGAATCCCAGCACTTGAGGGGCAGAGGCAGATAGATCTCTGAGTGTGAGGTCAGCCTGGTCTACAAAAGACCAGGACAGCCAAAGCTACACAGAGAAACCCTGTCTCAAAAAAACAGTCTCTGTGTTAATTTTTAAATTGTCATCACTGAAATGATAGAGGGGAGTCTTAAAGACTCAAGGGTTAGTAGGTATATTCTTGGTTAAATAAAAGTGTCTGACGTTTCCGGTTACTCTCACCATAACGAAATACACAAGTATTCAGTATATGCACCATCTCTTGTCCCACTGCCAGACCCAGTCTCTGTTAACCGAGAACCAGGCCCTCCATGCCCTAACATTCTAACACAAGACACTCTGTGGTCACATGCTCAATTCAGTCTACCTGTTTTGGTCCCGACTCTTAAGAAGTGGTATCATCCATGGTGATCCATCTTGATGTGTATGTGTTTCCTGCATGTATGTCTGTATAGCTATACGTACGTGCCTGTTGTTCAAGGAGGTCAGAAGAGGGTGTCAGATCCCCCAGAACTGGAGCTACAGATGGTTGTGAATCACCATGAGGGTGTAGGAACAGCACGGGTCCTCTAGAAGAGCAAGTTTCCTGTACTGCTGAGTCGTCTCCTCAGGCCTACTTGTGTTATTGCATAACAGAAACATTCCTTTGGATTTTGGAAGTAAAATATATGGCTCCTGCTTTCCCTGGATTGGATGTGTGTGCATGCTAATGAATGCACACACCTTGGAGACCAGAGGATAGTTTTTGAGTGTCACCTTCAGGACCACTGCTTACCTCTTTTGAGATGGTCTTTTACTGGCTGAGGCTCACCAGTTGGGCTGATTCCCTGGCCGATCAGGGAATGCCCAGGGATCCTGCTGTCTTCACCTCCCTAGTACTAGGTTACCAGTGCCGGACATTTTCATACGGCTTCAGGGATTGAATTCATGCCATGCTTGCAAACACTACTGAGCTGGTTCCCTAGATCTGTCCTGGTTTTGATCCATGTAAATAGTAAAGAACCCTTTGGAAACACATGCCTGGATAATCTCCTCTCGTGACAGTTTCATGGAGACATTTATCTCCTGAGGACTCCCAAGCAGAAGCAGAAGCTGGTCAGTGAGTGTCTGCCAAGCTCACTATGAAGAAAGAGACTTATATTTAAAGATCCCGGGAAAGATGTATTCAGACATCTTCATAGAAAGGCTAGTTTTGAAAACTTAAGTTTTTATCCGGGTATGTCAGGAAAATTGTGATCCAAGTAAAGGACTTGTTTCTATGATGAACCACATGTTGTCATGTTTTTGTTCGTGACAGTCGGCATACTATAAAGGTCTTATCTGGATGTTTCATTGCAAAGTTAAAGACACCTTGCAGGGTTACTAAATAATATATTTGTTGGATTACCACAATATTTTATATGACAAATATATATTCTCTTATACTGAAATTGTTTCCACACTAAATGCTTGTTGAAATCCTTATCACACATGCACATGCACACACGTGTATACACACACACACACACACACACACACAGTGTATTATCTCCAAAGCAGTGTGTTCTGAATCCACAGTGCCTTGTTCCTCTGTAACTGAAGAAAAGAATTGAACTTCAAAGCTTGAGCCTTGTAGTGTGTGTGTGTGTGTGTGTGTGTGTGTGTGTGTGTGTGTGTACACTTGAATATTCAACTACCTGTGCATGTGGAGGACAGCCTTGGATGTCACTGCTCAAGTGCTGTCCACATTTTAATTTAGTCTGATGTCATTTCCCCAGCCCCACTTTGTTTTAGAAACACAGCCTCAGGGTCCTCCAGGCCAGGCTAGAACTTATTAAGCTAAAGCCTGGGCTCAAATTCCTGATTTCCCTGCCTCAGAGATCCTGGGATAACAGGTATGTGTGCCAACCCAGTCAAGCACACACTTGGACTTTATTTCTGAAGATGTAGTGTTTCACCAGGAGGTACCAAGAAACTGGTAACTGGTTTCCTGAGACTTCTAGTATGAGAGTCGGCCAGGAGAAATTTTCCCTGGGCATCCTTTTATTCTGTCTAAAGTGTCTGCCACAGACATGCAATCCTTTTTAAAAAATGCTTTCATGTCAGAAAATCACTTTTGAGAAGTCAGACTCAAAACATCTTGAACACATTTGTAAAAATCGTGTAACGTTTAAATGTAAATGGTTCTTTTAAATGAAAACAAGAACAAACAAGAAGCTGGGCATGTTAGCAACCACCTATATAATACAAGTCCTTGGGAGGTAGAGGCAGGAAGACCAGGAATTTAGAACCGGCTGCCATGGCTAGATGACATGTTCGAGGCTAGCCTGGGTCGTACGAGACACTGTCTCAAGAAGAAATTGAGAAAACAAAAAGCAGAAAGCAATATGGCTCTTTCTGCCTCTGTCGTCTAGGCAGGAGCATTGGCCACGTGCACTGCTGTAGCAGGTAGAGTCTTCTCACACTTAGAAAGGGAGAGCATCCTGGCAGGCACATGGGTTTGTTTCCAAAGTTAAAATGTGCTTAAAACCAGCATTCTAGGAACTTTTCCCAAAGAAGTACAGATGGTTCCCGACTTAGCCTGGCTCCACATAACAGTCTGTCTATTGTCTTTTCAATGATACACCATTACCCACTTAGTAGAAACCATATCTCAACTTTTGATCATTTTCTAAGCTAGCAATATGGGGTACAATATGTGGTGCAGGCGTGTGGGGTACTGGACACCCAGTCAACAGTCTGAGCGGAACAATCATCCAGCACTCAAAGTATAGTATGTTGCCTGTTGCCTGGATTGTTTGGATATTGGTAGTCAACAAATTAGACTTTTTTTTTTTTTTTTTTTTTTTTTTTTTTGCAAAACTAGAGACTTATGTAAGTTTTCTAAGCATATTTAACTTAGGCAAAGCAATGGTGTTTGGTAGGTTAAATGTAATAGATTCATTTTTTTTATTATTTTGGTTTTTTGAGAGGAGGTTTCATATAACACAAGCTAGCCTCGCATATTATGTTGCTAAGGAATGCCTTAAATTCCTGCCCCTTTTGCTTCCAATTCCCAAAGTGCTGGGAGTATAGTCATGTCCAGTGTCCAACTTTTAAGATATTTGTGTGTGTGTGCGTGTGTGCGTGTGCATGCATGCACAAATGCACATATTATGTAAAAGCTTACGGAGGCTAGAAATGCATGTCAGTGACCTTTTTTGGTTTTGGTTTGAGACAGAGTCTGTCACTGAACCTGGAGCTTGTCACTTTGGTTAAGCTGGCTAACCAGCACGGCCCTGGAATCTGCCTGTCTTAGAACCCCACACACTGCCCTAGTTTATGTGGGGTGACAGGAATCTGCAAGGTCTTCATCCTTACACAGCAGACATTTTACAGACTGAGCCTTCTCTTTAGCCCTTAATGAATTTATGGCCCATGATTATTTTTCATCTTACTGTGGGTTTATCAGGACGTAAGCCTTGCTGTGAATGGAACGGCCTCTGTAAACAAAGTGTGCCTTCTGGCTTTCAGTATTCTTCATCAATGCCTAAATGTTGTTAGGATAACATGATACCAGTCTCTATTCTACCCTTTCCCCAATCCATCTACCGACTACCTCCCTCAAACAGATTAGTGGTAAGGCCATGGGCTGATGCCTTCCAGACAGTGGGTGCTTAGTATCATTTAGGATGGAGTTAGAGAGCAGACAGTATTTAGTATCACTTAGGATGGAGTTAGAGAGCAGACAGTGGGTGTTTAGTATCACATAGGATGGAGTTAGAGAGCTGTACTATACTTTGTTCTACGGGCCAGATAAGAGCATGAAGACCATGAAGAAGAGGACCAGGAGGAATATTAACATGCCTCAATTCCTGGAGATATCCTGACTTCGAAGAAAAAGTAAAGAGCCTAGGCATGTTGTTGAAAGCTTGCTGCTGACTTTGGGCCAGAGAAGCTTCATTCCATCCTTCTCTCCAAGGCTAGGAAAATGCTGGGGAGCTGAGGCAGAATTAAAGGTTTCTCTTTGAGGTCCATGCCTGGCAGCTTGGTTTCTCCACTTCTCAGCTTGCCCCACTTCAGGACCTTTAGCAATCTGTTTGACCAAAAGCTGGGTGGTGAAAGGGACCAAGAGTAGGCCAGGGGAAGACAATTCATAAAGTACTTAGGAGCCAAAGGGGAAAAAAAGCAGAGCTCAGCACAGGGGCTCCAGATGAAACAGAGAGAGAGAGAGAGAGAGAGAGAGAGAGAGAGAGAGAGAGAGAGAGAGAGAGAGAGAAGCTTTGTTCAAGCTGTATTGAACTTAATTCCATAGATGGAGGAAGGGAGGAGGTGGGTGGTCCTTACAAAGCTATAGCCTGTTCAGTAAAGTGGAAGAGATATGTTAAAACACATCAAAAGATAATGAGACTAGAAGGCAGAGAAGAGTCTTGGATGCTTAGAAAGTAAGCTCGGTACTGATTCAGATCAATCTCAGTGACCAAATGATGCCTGTCCCCCAACCCTGTCCTGCTTAGGCATGTCAGGGCAGAGCAGGATAACATTAGTGGACTAACCCTTGTAGGGATGACTTTGGAACTTAACTCAGGTTTAAGGACACCCACACAGGAGCAAGTAGTTTTTGTTTTGTCTTTTAGGGATTCGCTACCTTTACTGTCACTGTAATAGCACCGTGCTGAGCTAGTCCTGAGGACAAGTGAGATTTGCTTAACACAAGAGGCTCCAGGAAAATAGTCACCATAGTAACCATCTCCTCATTTGTGTTCAAAATGGTGGTTTTAGGGCCGAGAGATAGCACAAGTATGAGAAGTGGAACTCATATAAAAGCTGGGCAGGTATGGTGGTGTCCCGTAATCGAAGCAAATGGCAAGCTGTCTGGGTGCTTTACCTGGGGACTGGTGAGCTCTGATTTCACCAAGGGGCCCTGCTTCACTAAAGAACTTGGAGAGCCATCAAGGAAGACATCTGGCATCGAGTCTGAGCCTCCGCACGTGCACATGGACCTGCACACACGTGTGCCCATACAAATTTGGGTCTGCATGCACAATGAGACAGGAAGGATCTCATCAGTTTTGAATTCTTCAAGTTTGCGTAGCCGAGGCTTTGCCAGTTTCGTTTAGAACCCTGGCGATGTCTTTACTTTGTCATCATGTGCTTCTCAGTCTTTACTGCCCTTTCCAGTCAGTGGGGAATCCTGTTGGACGCTGCTTCTGAGTTAAATGCAAATCTCGACAGCGTCTGACAAGACCCAAGGTAATACTGATGCCAAACCCCAGCCTCCATGGTATGGTGAGGATGCAGGTAGGGTTTTGCCTCTCCTCTGTCACTGAAGGTTCCCACTATGTTGTAGCATGTAAGAAATGCAGGGGGTGGGAGTGGAGACCAGGCTATTCCCTTTACATAGCCTTGCCTTTTTTACTTTGAAATTTCAAATCTGACTATTTGAAATAATGAAGTATACACTTAACTTTTATCATTGATATTTTAGCAATGTTTTTTTTTTTCAAGAACGCGATACAAGCTGTATTTATTACATTCCCTCTTGCTTCAGCCTCTCTTGTGCTGGGATTACAGATATGTGCCAACACACCAAGATCAATCTGCAGCAAGTTTAACTAGAGATAATTTCAGGTAGTCTTCAACCAGCAACCTTCAGATGTAGATGTACAACTCTCAGCTCTGTCTGCCTGGATGCTGCCATGCTCCTGCCTTGATGATTATGGACTGGACTTCTGAACCTGTAAGCCAGCCCCAAATATATACTGTCCTTTATAAAAACTTGCCTTGGTCATGGTATCTGTTCACAGCAGTAAAACCCTAAGACAGAAGTTGGTACCAGGGCCTGGGGTGTTGCTGTGATAGGTCTGACCATGCTTTTGTTTGGCAGAATGTGGATTTGGGGACTTCGGATTTGGAAAGCCATGGAAGGCTTTAAGTGGGGCTTAATGGGCCATCCTAGTAGGAATATGGAAGACAGTTGTGCTGAGGTTCATGTGTAGGCTGCTGGCTCAAGAGGTTTCAGTGGAGAAGAACTTTAGTATGTGACCAAGAGATTGTTTTTGTGATGTTTTGGTGAAGAATGTGCCTACTTTTTGCCATTGTCCAAAGACTCTACCTGAGGCTAAGGTGAAGAAACTCAGATTAATTGCATTGACAAAGGAAGTCTCAGAAAAGCCCAACACAGACTCAGTTCTCTGGTTAAGTCTGATGAAGAGCAGTTTGAACAAATGTAGCAAGCTGAGAAAGGAAAAATACAAAATATATAGTTTGAGCATTAAAGGAACATCAGGAAGTGAAATGGAGCTGAATCCTGTGTTCAAGGATATTAAATTGAATTAAAGAACTAGTGACCTTGGGGTAAGATCCCACCCAGGTAATTTAGGTTCAGGCACAGTGGTACAAGCCTTTACTCTCAGGAGGCAAAGACAAGCAGATCTCTAAGTTCAAGGCCAACTTAAAAAGGAGCAAGTTCTTTTTAAAAATTTTTTTATTAGATACTCTCTGTATTTACATTTGAAATGTTATCCCCTTTGCCCACCCCACTCTCATCACCCCCCCTCCTCCACTTGTCTTCATGAAGGTGCACTAGCTCCCAATCACTCTCTCCACCCCATTGTCTTGACATTCCCCTACATTGGGAAAATGTGCCCTCCCTGGACCAAAGGCCTCTTCTCACATTGATGCCAGACACTGCTATTCTCCACTGCATATGCAACTGGAGCCATGGGCCTCTCAATGTGTAAAAGGATCAAGTTCTAGGTGAAGAAAAACTTAAATTCAGGCTTGGTGGACCACACCTTTAATCCCAGTGACTAGGAGACAGACATGCAGAAAACATGGCGAACCATGTTCCAGCCCCAGGGGGCAGCAGAACTCAGCAGCTTTGGCCACATGGCTCTGGATTTGGAGTCCAAATAGAAGGGACTACTGGGACAACTGATGCTGGTTAACTGAAGCTAAGAAATTAGTAGCGATTAAGAAGAGACCAGCATCACTGAGGTAAAATCTTCTGGGAAGTGTTTTCTGAGGGCACAAAGAAGCTGTGTTCCAGAGATTTCCAAAGTTGGACCTCGTGTAGCAGCTGGACTTGGTAATGTGTAAAAGTCACCCAGGTGGTCTGGTTTTGAAGGCATGAAGGTGTCATGAAGAACAGCTGAGGTTTGGCATTGTGAGAGACCATGGAAGGCCATTGGTGAAGATACAGCCTCAGTTGCAGTCAATGTCCCAGGACTGAAAGGGTCCAGCAAAGGATGTGAGGCTTGGCACCATGAAGAGAGCCTATGAGAGGCTACTGGTGAAGCGTAGTTGCAACAGAAGATCCCAGTGTATTGGAGATGCCAGTACCATGGGATGATCACCAAAAATAGCAGCAGTGGAGTGGAGCAACCTGAACTTAGAGTGCCACAGAGGGCAGAGCTGGAGAAGTGACACCAGCCCTTTAGAGGAACCCAGAAAATCATATGTGCTTGGAAACCCAAAGATGTTAAAGATGCCAGAGCTGTGGGATACCTGCCAAGGAAAGCTGCTAACAGGGAGTGGAACCAGCTCAGGAGAAACAAGTGTGTTGCAGTCAACAAAGATGAAAAAGGAGTGGAAATCTGAAGAGTGCTTTGACATCAGACACGGAGATGCAGTTTGGAGTTTGCCCAGCTGGTTTCCTATCTTGCTTTGGGGATTATAGTTAAGTGATTAGATGGATCTCAGAAGAGATCTTGAACTTTGGACTTTTGACATTGTTGAGACTGCTATCTATGGGGACTTGGGAAGTTGGACTAAGTGTACTTTTTATTATGCTATGGCTAGGTATGGCCCCCATAGACTCATGTGTTTGAACAAGCCTATGGGAGCCAGGGAGTGGAATGCGATGGTTTGTATATTCTTGGCCCAAGGATATTGGGATGTGTGGCCTTGTTAGAATAGATCTGTCACTGTGGGCTTAAGACCCTCACCCTAGCTGCCTGGAAGACAGTCTTCCACCAGCAGCCTTCTGATGTAGAACTTTCAGCTCTGATTGCTCATGCATGCCTGGATGCTGCCATGCTCCTGCCTTGTTGATTATGGACTGAACCTCTGAACCTGTAAGCCAGCCCCAAATATAAATTGTCCTTTATAAGACTTGCCTTGGTCATGGTGTCTGTTCACAGCAGTAAAACCCTAAGACAGGCAACTACAGTAGTAAATGAAACATTATTAAAGGTTAAACCACATGTCAAACTTGACGCATTAATAGTGGAAAACGTCAAGGCCATACTCTGACCAATGGTCATCCAGACAAAAACTAAGTAGAAAATAATGGCGCGAACAGATGAAAGGAACTAAATCGATCTAATGTCTACAGACATCTATATAACATTCCACCCACACAGCTCTAGGAATTGTTTCTGTCACAAAGCAATTCTCAACAAATACAAGAAAACTGAAATAATCCTCTGTATTCTATCAGACCACCACAGCTTACAGCTGGATTTCCACAAGAACTTAAACAACAGAATGCCTACAAACATTTGGAAACTGAACAACTCTACTGAATGATTACTGATGCAAGGCAGAAATAATGGAAGAAATGAAAGACTTCTCAGGATTCTTTGAAAATGAATAACCAACATTCTCCGCTCCTGTAATGTTTCAGATACTATGGTGCTCATGCAGGTTATCTGACCCCTTGAGACTGGGTGTGGAAGCTCACAGGTCAAACTCGGGTTCCCTGCAAGAACAACAAGTACTCTAAACTACGGAGTCGTTCTTAGATTCCCGTTTTCTAATGGGAGATGGGAAGGTTATAAATTTGGATGGGAGGGGATGTGGACAGGAATTGGGAGGAATAGATGGAGGGAAAATTGTGATCAAAACATTGTATGAAAAAATCTATTTTCAATAAAAAACGAACAAAAAAATTTCAGTAATGACACACAATTTTGAATGCTCAAAATGCCTGAATAGATCCAAACATGCTTAGCACAGTTGCTTGCATACAGCAGCATGAAGTAGATACGTTAGTCTAGAGTTGTAAATTATCCAACGGTCTTCATTTTGTCCGAGTGAATTTTCCACTTCTCCTTAAAAATTAACAAATAATACTAACACAGTGTCTTGGTCAGGGTTTCTATTCCTGCACAAACATCATGACCCAGAAGCAAGTTGGGGAGGAAAGGGTTTATTCAGCTTTACACTTCCACATTGCTGTTCATCACCAAAGGAAGTCAGGACTGGAACTCAAGCAGGTCAGGAAGCAGGAGCTGATGCAGAGGTCATGGAGGGATGTCACTTACTGGCTTGCTTACCCTGGCTTGCTCAGCCTGCTTTCTTATAGAACCCAGGTCTACCAGCCCAGGGATGGCTCCACCCACAATGGGCTGGGCCCTCCCCCCTTGATCACTAGTTGAGAAAATGCCATACAGCTGGATCTCGTGGAGGCATTTCCCCAACTGAGGCTCCTTTCTCTGTGATGACTCCAGCTTGTGTTGAATTGACACAGTACCAGCCGGTGCACACAGAAAGAAAATATACGGTCTGCTTTACATAGATTTTGCTAACTATATACATCATAGTTAACAGGCAAGATGGTTAACTATAAAGTTGGTTTGTATCATGCCGAGGATGGAACCCAACCAGCACCATGCGCAAGGTTGGCAGCCTTCTACCACTTAGCTAAATATGCAACCCCAAAATTCTAAAATTCAGGTACACTTTACTTTTCAAAATGCTAAAAGAACACGGCTTTGAGGTTTCTAAGATAGTGATGTCTGAGGAACAAAAATGTATTGATGTATATCTTTGATATGAATTACATCTTTTTTAAGGTTGTTTGAGCCCCTGACTACATATTGTTTTTTGTTTATGTTTGGTTATCTGAAAGCAAAGGATAAACTGTTGGTCAACAAGCTTTCTCTGATAACAAGAACTGAAATTATCTGTGAATTACATCTGGATATATAACTCCCACCCCCACCCCACCCTGAAGGCCACTGTCACCTGCCCACTGCAGTAATAGATCAGGCCCACCCTTTTGTGGCTGTCACCGCGAGCGCGGGGCGGTGCCATTGAGTCTGGGCTTCTCGCAACCATCACCGCCGGCATCTACTAACCTCCAGCGGTGGAAGCGCAGGCCAGCGGCTCCGCCTTGCGTCCCGGGAACTGGGAGGCCTCGGGGCTCCTGACCCGCTTGTTCACGGAAAGGCGCAGAAACCCCGGCCGGCCGCCGACGTCCACGCACACACAAGGGTGGCTGGGCGGCTCGCAGCAGTCTTGAGCTTCCGCAGCTTCA
The DNA here is from genome assembly GCF_963924665.1 of Micromys minutus. Taxonomy (NCBI): domain Eukaryota; kingdom Metazoa; phylum Chordata; class Mammalia; order Rodentia; family Muridae; genus Micromys; species Micromys minutus. The sequence goes on from NC_137966.1 coordinate 17,240,610, forward strand.
GGAGCCGGCTGGTCCGAGATTTGCCCGCTCCCAAGATGGTGTCGTCGTCGTCAGGGAGGGCGGTGCCACATGGCGCAGCGGCCAATGATCTTCCGGGCTCCGCCGCCCGCAGAGCAGGAGAGGCGGAAGTGCCGTGGGGCCGCCTTCCCAGTCCCGGCTGCGGCCCCTGCCGGTTACATAATCTGTCGCGGGGGACCCCGCAGTCCCACGTCCGGCTTCCCGGCTCCCCCAGGATGCGCTGAGCCTTGCGACACCGTCCGCTGCCGCCGGCTCCCGTCCGAGGTGAGGCAGCCGGGGCCTCGTTGGGTACAAGTGGTGGCTATGGGGGAGGTCGCAGTCGCGATCCCGAGGGCACTGGCGGGCCGTGGGAGGCCGGGGTTCCCGGAGAGCGCGCCCCTTACTCACCCCTGCGCGGGATCGCTTCTGGGCGCACAGTTCCGTGGCGGCGGCGGTGAGGGTGCGGTGGGGCGACGGGAATTGGCCTTTCCTGGGGACCCTCCGCCAGTAATTGCAGGAATTGGGAGCATCCTCTGGTTTTGCTGGAGGTGAGGAGTCTGTCTAGTCGACTCTTCTAGCTCCAGCTTCACTTGAGGGACTTGTTGCGCTGGGGGTAATTGTCGACTTTTTTCTCTCGTGAAAACGGAGGGCCCTGTTTTAGGTCCGTCGCGTCTTTAAATTCCAGCAGTACTTTTGGTATTCCGGCACATGGAAGCTAAGCTGACCCTCCATAATCGACTCTGGCTTATTTCTTCTGGATTGGAAAAACCGGATTTGCCAAGGAGAAAAGGGGATCTATGACCAGTGTTGTTTTCTCCTGAGAAAACTGGGCTAGGGCTGTGGAGAGGTTACTCTGGGCCTTTCCTGAACCTCCAGCAAATGCCTGCCTGTCTCGCTGATGTCAAAACCCAAGGCTTGGGGAGCCAAATAAACATAAACTGTGGCTCCTTTATTGATCTCTTAACTCTGCCAAGTGCTTTTGGGTCATTCTTGTCACCCTTTGGTCTTGAAAGAAGAGAATAAGAGCTTAACGATGTGGCTCCCGTGGTGTCTAGAGTGCTAATTAAGAAAGTTACCAAAGAACTTTTCATTTTTCAACATATTGGAAACACAAAACCCTTGAATTAGTCTTGGCTTGCCTGCTGGTTTGTGTGACCGAGCAGGCAAAGTCATGTTACTCCAGAAATCATCTGTGCAGAGACTCAGACCTCTTAACCGTTTGACATGGAGAGTTGCTCCTGTGACCTTTTTACCAGCCATGTCAGGAAGAGGAAGGCCTGAGACAAAAACAGCATATAAGTACATACACAGGGAGACACACCCACCAGTGAACTGCCAGTCAGTACTGATAGGGTCAAAGACTAGAGGATTCTACACACATCCTCATAGGGTTTTTGTCTACAACAGGACATAAGCCCCTTAACAGTGGGGTTTGCATTGGTATCCAAACAGGTTGTCGTTTGATAGAATTTCATCTTATAGACCTAGATAGACCATGGCAGGCTTCCTGGGCTGGATTTCTATAAGAATTGTTAAAACTTATCACAAAATTATATCTGGTCTGGTGTCAGCACACCAGCACCATCGTAAAACATGCAAATTTGTTTTTTTTTAAGTCTGTGTGTGGTCTGTCCTTACTATCTTTAGCATCTTTCAGTTGTAACGTGAAGAGGTTGTCATCACTGTTTAACCACACCCACACACCGTGTGGAGAGTATCTTTAGATTTGACTTGTCCAAGTTGCGCAGCAACAACATGCTTCTGACCAGAATGGAAGGTTTCTGGATGTCAGATCTGAGGGATTAAAGATAGTCCTGAACCAAGATCAGGAAGCAGAGGTTATCCATGACCAAGGAGTGTCCAAGAGTAGAGATTGTGGTGCCTCGGCGTCCCTTAGTGCACTGTGGAGAAGCTCAGGTGGATAAAATCCTACACTGAAGTCGAAGGGAACAGACAGATGGAGACGAGACAGGAGTCATTAGAACTTGAGCTCTAGGCAGGAGATGGGATGTCTCTTTGCTCTGCTCAAATAAGATAGTGTTCCCATGCACTTGAGTAAAATGCTGCTTACCAGACATGTCTTTTCATCCCACAGCCCCTCGGAAGGGTTTGGACACCTCGGTGCATCCTCTGCAGCAGGCAAGGCTGGGGTATGGGCTGTATTGTTGCAGGTGTTGTGAAGTGCTTTCAAGTACAAGGCCGGCCAAGTGATGCTGGAGGTGACGGGTCTGGTGCAGGCCCAGTTCAGACCCTGAATTTGATTCAGCAAACAGTTGTAATTGTAACTTGAGGCAGACTGCCTTTCCCGTACATCAGCCTGGTCTATGGAGGCTGACTGGCTGGATGGTTGAGGGCCTGTCTGAAGCCCAGATAACTCATGCTGTTCATTGGCCCTTGAGTTTAAATGGCAAAGACACGTACATGAGTTTATTCTCTTCTCTGAGCAACAGGGGCTTGCTCAGTGTTTATGGGGTGATAAGAAAGGTATCTAACCTGGGAGCTAGTACTCTGCAGGAAGTGGTTTGGGATCTAGAGTAATGCTGAGCAGTTAAGGAGCTAGAATACCTCAGTTCAGAGGTTGACAGGGTCATAACAGTGACTCTAATGTAGCCACAGTTCCTAGCTGCAGTGACCAGGAATGTGACAGCGAGTGATGGTTAACTGTCCTGTGTCCCAGCTCAGGCCTCTTCATGTCTTTGCCTCAGTTCATGTCCACCTGGCCAAGAGACACCGCGCACCCCCAAAATGATGGTGAGATTCAGCCAGGTGTGCTATGCACCCCTTGGTCCCAGGATTTGAGGAGCAGAGGCTAGTGGGTCTCTGTGAGTTCGAGGAAGGTGAAGGCTATGTAGAGAGAGACCTTGTCTTAGGGCAAAAGATGAGAATCAGTTGTGTTATAGCATCAAGACTTTCGAATGTTTCTTCAAATTATTAGTGGATGACTCCCGATTTTATCCTAAAATAGACTCGTAACCCAGCACCCTAGGAATAGCATGGCATTTCGGGCACTGTTGCTAGAAATAAATGGCAAACTCAAATTCAGAGTTTAAGGAGGAGGAGGTGGTTGTGAGTAGAGACAAAGAACAAATGGTGGAGAAAGTCCTTGTTCCCTTTGTTTCCATAAGATGATGAGAGGTATTTTGTTATGAGCATAATCACACACACTTCTAATCCCAGCACGCTGGAGGCAGAGGCAGGAGGATTGTCACAAGTCTGAAACCAACCTGAGATATATAATGAATTTTCAAGTAAGCATGAGCAAGACCATGTCCCAAGCAAATAAACTGGTTTTCAAAGCTCCCAACTAGCTTGATTGATTGATTGATTGATTTTAAAGATTTATTTATTTTGTATATGTGATACACTGGCACTGTCTTCAGACATACCCAGAAGAGAGCATCGGATCTCATTACAGATGGTTGCAAGCCACCATGTGATTGCTGGGAACTGAACTCAGGACCTTGGGAAGATCAGTTAGTGCTCTTAACTGCTGAGCCGTCTCTCCAGCCCTGTTTATTTATTTTTGTGGAATAGACATTATTCCTTTAAAAAATGAAATGAGAGGACTGGAGAGATGGCTTGCCATTAAGAATGCTTGCTTCTCTTTCAGAGGTCTTGACTTTGGTTCCTAATCTACACAGGCTACTCACAGCCACCTCAAACTCCAGCTCCAGGGGATCCAACACCCTCTTCTGGCCTCCATGGGCACCAGACACCCCAGTAGAGACAATAAACATGCAGGCATTCACACAGTAGTAAATAAATCTTTACAGTAAATTCAGTGAAGCCAGTGTGATGTTTGTGCCTGTAATCCCAACACTGTTCAGGCTCAGGCTGGAGAATTGAGAGTCTGATGCGGGGGTAGGGATGGAGATGTGGTTCAGTGGTTAAGAGTACCTGCTATTCTTCCAGAGGACCCCACTGGATGGGGGACACCACATGCCAATTCACACATGCGTCTGTAACTCCAGTTCCAGGGGAGCCAATACTCTTTTCTGGCACTGACATGATTCACAGACATACATGTCAGCAAAATACCCACATACATAAAATAAAGGTAAATTTTTTTTGTCTTTTTCCTTTAAGAGTTTGATGCTGACCTGTACTGACTAGCATAGAGGGTGTTAGCAAGACTGCCTCAGAAAGGCATTTTTCTCGTTTGTTCCAGAAATGGGGTTGATTTGAGCACAAAGGCTTAGAAGTCCGGTGGGTAATTTTTTTTCCTTAAGTACCGACAGGGGTTCTTTTCTGGAAAATGTTAATGCCATAGGGTTTCTGCTGTTCCCTTGATGTTCCCAGAGGGCTGTGAAGTGCTGTGCGTACTTAGGTGTCTTTGAAAGATGCCCGGGGAGCTGCAGTTGTAGCCTGTTTTAAGTGACTCACCTCATGGTCTTGCTGCTGCACTCCTTCCCAGCGTTTCAGATTGCTTGGCTTATCCTCTGGCCTCTCCTTCTAAGCCTTCATTGAAGTGTGTGCAAAACTGCTCGGTCTAGCTAATGAGCACAGTCTGGGCACACGGGCTCACTGGGCAAGCCTTTCCTCATCATCAGCTGCTTACCGGGCAGGCCTTTCCTTGTGTAAAGTCGTTTTCCTCATGGACCCTGAAGGACTAGTCACAGTTGTGTGGAGGTGGGATGAATACAGGATTCTGCCTTCTGTTGTATTTTTTCTTTTCTTTTAACCTTTGCTCCCAACCACTGAGTAAACTCTCCAGCCCCTGGCTTTGCTTCCTTTGTGTCTTTTTCAGTGGTAGAGATGGAACCCCAGGCCTTGTGCACACCAGGCGAGAGCTTCACGGTGAGCAGGCCTGCAGCCCATGCATCCTCCTGTAGGACACCCCTCTCCTAAGTATAGAGCCTTTGTTTGCTTTAACCCTTTTGTGAAATGGCTACCTTAGAATTTGCAGAGTTTTTAATTTTGGATTTTGTGTAAGCAAAATTGCTTATACAAGAGCCCTTTAAGATGTCTCTGCAAGGAAGCTCAGCAGCCCACCTCCAAGGGCCTCCTTGTTGCCTCTTTACAACTTTAATCTGGGCTTAGAACAGTTATTTCCAGCGTCAGTGCATAGATGCCTCTCAGTCTATTTTAGCACCTGGTGGGTATTAATTCTTCTTGTACTTTGAAGATGCTGTAAAGTTTCCTTATCATTATTAGTTAAAACAACCAGTGAGATGATTTTAATGCAAGATGTGCTAGGAATTTTTATACTCGAAGTCTTTATTTTTAATAATAAAATAAGACAAGCTCATTGCCTAAAGGCTCGGCTAATATGAAAGCTAGTAGTGGTGAATGTGACATCTGCCATAATTATTGAGGAAAATTCAGACGGGTGAGTGTTCTCAGTGACGGTCACCGCTGTTGCTGCTGAGCCTGGCTTTGATCCTGAAAGTCAAAAAGTTGACTTCATGATCAGGTGGATATTTATACAAAATTTAAACCTTCCATGGTTTTTTGTTTTGTTGTTGTTGTTTTGTTTTAAATTCCAGAGGAAGGTAAATGAAAACAATAGAGAGAGAACACTTTTTAAAAGCGACCCCCTTAGGGATGGAAAGATTGATTGGTGAGGCAGGAGGGCGGGTCTGCCGCAGGGAGAGCGCTGCTGAGTGACGCTGAAACCAAATTCCTCTGTCCTTGTGCTTTCTCCCTTGAACTGGGTAGCCTGGTTTCTGTTTCTCTTGGGTCCCTTAGCAACAGGAGGGGCTCTTGTAGCTGTTCTCTGTACAGTGGCAGAAGAGTTCTTGGACTGGATAAACCCTACAGAAGTCTAGCTTTGATGTTAGTGATGTATGCCAGGCAGACATTTTCCTATCTTTTTTCAGACAGGGTTTTGTGTAGTCCAGACTGGTTGGTGTCAGACTTTCTCCGCAGCCCAGGATGATCTTGAACTTCTGAGCCTCTGTCTCTAACCCAGGTGCCGGCTTCCTTTGTTTGAAACAGACTGCCAGACAAATAAGACTTTTCTTTTCCAGATCGCTTTTGGTCAGAAAGTCCCGTAGCAACAGAAGACAACTAAGGAAGTACAAAGTACGAGAAGACTTGTCCACAGCACGTCAGTGGTAGAACTGTAGGGTTCCTCTCTGTACCGCATCTTCTGGCCCTAGCCTTTTACAGGGTCTCTGTGCTTTCTGTTCTTGTTGTTCAGCCTGATGTGGATCTGAAAAGGACTGCCAGCTAGTAAACAGACACTTCAGTGCACTTGCACAGGATTTCTCTAGCAAGCTAGTTTAGTGTATAGAAATGATAACCCAGTGTGCTACCCTCCTCTGTGTGGCCAACTGTTTCTGACCTCTAATCTCCTGAGCAAAGCCTGACTTTGTCACATGAATTTTAGAAATTAATTTTAGTATGAAATGGAGAGACTTTTTGACTCAGATAAAAGATTAAGTCTGGACTTGGACCTCCCCATCTGACGCTGGTTTCAGCTGAGATGTAATGAACGTGTGGCCAAATAATAAACCAGGTCTATATGAATTTGGTGTAGGGGAAGGCTGGTTTATACTACGTGATATATTAAGGTAGGTCTGCCTACATACCACGTCTGGTTTCAAACTCACTATTATTCTGCCTGAGCCTCTCAAGGCCTGGGGTCAGCCGTTCATGATCCTGTCGGCTTCCATATGTGTGTGTGCTGTTTGTGAAACATTCTCGTTATTTCAGGCTGGCCTCAAACTCACCCTGTAGCCAGGAATGCTTTTTGAACACCTTATTCTCCTGTCTTTGCCTCCTGGATACCATGATCATAGTTAGGGAGCACTAAAGAGTGAAGCCCAGGCTTTGCACTTGATAGGCAAGCATTCTGCTGACTCAGCCATACTCTCATTTTCCCCCATCCTGTCTGGCTCTGAAAACCCTTAAGCCCTTTGTCAGTCTCCCCAATATAACCACTTTTTGATTGCTAGTATCATTTTTTTTTTGCCAGTTCTAGAATCTACAGGTGGAACCCTATATCATTTTTTTGGATTTGAAGGGATGTGTCTCAAATCATATGTGCTCAATATATATGCTACAGGCTCCCTTCAGAGCATGGAGACTTGGTTTTTAAGAGGGATGCTGTTTGGAAATAGAGAGGTGGGTGTTTGTTTCTTGTCACTCTGCAAAGTATTCATTGTCCTACTCTGGAGTTTTGGAAGCAGACAGGCAGCTATGGAGATGACTTGTCACCCACAGGCAGCTGCTCATTTGAACAAACACGCCGTGAGTAGTGTTTGCTGCCTTCCCCCCACACACTTCAGGCCCTGAGCCCAGATTGCTGATGTACTAAGACAGCGTCCTGTGTCAGTCACTCGTGTGTTTCCTTTTCTCCATCTCTCCTAAAGGAAGGCGCCTAGAATTCGTCTTTGTTGGCTTTACAAAACAATAAACCTTGTGTTTGTGAAATCTCGAATTCTCAAGAGCCTTTGGGCCTGTGATTCCTGCCTTGCACATGGGAAGCTTTTGATAATCTTGCTCAAGCCTTGCTTGAGGAAAGGTTTATGATAATGTCTGCCTCCGCTGTAGACAGGAGAGATGAAGGTCTGAGAAAGTGTTGCAGGGAGCGATGTGGAGTCTGAGGAGGGAAGCAGGCAGCAGATGGAACTCCAGACACAGAGAGTAGGAAAGGGGCAGAGCACTGGATGCTTAGCACGGGTGTCTTAGTGAGGTTCTGTTGAAGTGAGGAGATGCCACACGTGTTTACAGCCTGAGAGGAGCTTGTGTGAAAGATGCTGTTGAGATGAGCGAGAGGAGCTTGCCTAGGCAGGAGAGAGATGTAGAGCTGACCTTGTAGATGCTTCCCATGAGGCAGACACTGGTGAGATTGGCCTGGTGGTATAGGTCTCCCTTGCACAGGCTCAGTCCTCGGTGCTAAGTACTTAGTGTCTGTGCCTTTGGCCTGTCCTGCAGCAGCCCTCTCCTGCTGGTCTCTTACTCTCTGAGGAGTCTTTCTGGACTTGAGAGTCCACAGTGATGACACTGAGTTTGTTAATGTTTTTACTTTTACCTGGTGGTGGTTCTGTAAGAAAGTCCTTCACCTCAGCCATGGGAGATTGACAGCACAGCTCCTCCCAGAAAGCTGGGACAAAGGTAATGTCCTTTTCCTTTGAGTTACCTGCTTCCCACTTAGAGAGAAAGAATGGTGGTTTGCCCTTTTGGTAGAGCTCAGCATTTGACTTCTCCAGACCTGACCTACAGAGTGAGTTCCAGAGCAGCCTGAACAACGTCGGGAGACCTTGTCTCACACTCAGATGGCTGGGAGCATGGCTTTGAGGTAGTGTGTTTGCCTGAGGCCAATGGGTGTGAGCCTCAGCCCTCCCCTCCCTCCATAGTCACTAGCATCTGGCTATTTTCAGTATCACAAAGTTTTTCTTGCTACACAGGGAGGAGAGGCAGTGACCTGCCCTCTCGTGATGAAACCAGTGCGGTTCCCCCTGAATATCTGATCGTTTACCGGCTTCCACTCACCTGGGGACTGCTGTGTCCGGGTCTTTGAATCGTTTTGCTTCCTGCAAGTGAAGAAGGAACAGAAGTTAAGAGATAAAAGACCAGCTAGGCAGGAGCTGTGGTTGTTCCTGGGGGAAGCTGAAGAGTGGGGTGCTGCTCCAGTGGACCAGAGGCAGCCAGCTCCTCCCCATGTGCATGAAGCCAACCACAGAAGAGCATTCTCTCAGTCGTGGGAAGCCACTAGCCATCTCCCCCTCCCCCACTGCCTGGCCTGGTTTAGAGGAACAGGTAAGCAGGCCTTTGGTGATGCTGTCTCCTCTTCCCACAGGTGTGAATGACAGAGGTGGTGCCTTCCAGCGCCCTCAGCGAGGTCAGCCTGCGTCTCCTCTGCCACGATGACATAGACACTGTGAAGCACCTGTGTGGCGACTGGTTCCCCATTGAGTGAGTTCTGGGTTCTGTGTTGCCAGAGGCTGCATGCACAGATCTGTAATTCCTAAAGCTGGAGGAAGCGAGACTGGGCCTGGAGAACCATAATGCTCCAAAGCTGCTGTCTAAAGTTGGCCCACTAGGCAGTAGGCCTCAGGCCTCTGTTTGTCTGCTGCTCGCCTTTCTTAAGAGGTTCTGTGAGAAATTTTACTTCCAAGATGCCCACTGCTGCTTATAATCGGGTGCAACTTCCTTGTAAGAAGTTGGTTAGATAGATTAGGATATGTACATATAAAAATGCAATGCTGCTGGTGCGGTGGCATATGCCTAGAATACTAGAATTCAGGAAGTAGAAGCAGAAACAGGTCAGGAGTTCAAGGCCAGCCTGAGCTACATAGTACGTTTGGAGTCATCTTGGGCTGTGCTAGAGAGATCCCGTCTTTAAATAGGGTTGTTAGTTATCCAGGGACAAAAATCTGTTAAAGAAGTGTATTTACTGACAGAAGGTTCCTCCCTTTCCTTCCTCTTCTTTTGCCCAATATAAAGTGAAAGCTGACTAGAGAGCAGTGCATACCATATTCCAGTTCATTTAAAAATGTCATAAATGAGGCTAAAATATCTAGAGATAAAACCCTCTGTGTACTGTACAGGACGGGGACGGATCCTGCCCTTCATGAAAACCATGGCTGACACTGCCTTAATAAAAGACAGGGTTAGCAGGAGAGAATAGCAAATGTATTTGACCTGGGTCTCCTGTCGGGAAGCCTTCAGTAGGGATGGCACCGCCCATGGTGAGTTAGGTTCACTGAAGCATGAACTGTGCTGTAGATGGTCAGAGTATTACCTTCTCGTAACAGACTGAAGGTGGGGACACAGTGAGGCCCGTCTGCTTGGACTCCCCCTGGACTCAGCAGCTGTCCCTCTTCCTGCCACTGGGTAGGACGCTTCTGGAATGAGGATTGTGTTACTTGTGTCATTGCTGTAGCCAAAATACCCGACAGAAACAGCCTAAGGATGACAAGGGTCATTTCCCACTGCTTCAGAGGTTCCAGGACATTGTAGCAGAGAGCAGTTCACATTACAGTGGACAGGGGTAAAGGGGAGTAGTAGAGAGAAGGCCACAAGCAAGCTGTTGCCCCTAAGGGCACACCCTCAGTGACCCACTTCCTCCAGCCAAGCCCCGCCTTCCGTGGTTCTACAGGGAGCCTGCAGTTCCCGATGCAGATTGTGAAACTGTCAGCGTCTTCACAGACACACCCAGAAAGGTATTGCACAAATCATGGGCACTTCTCAGTCTGGTCGAGCTGACCCTCAAGATTAACGGTGATCTACTGTCAGACAAGACAGGACAGAGAATTTTTTCATTGCTACCTCCTCCTATGCAGAAAATCAGTTCGGCTTTAGAGGAAAGGGTTTCCTCTGTTTTCTGTCGTCCATATTGGAGTAGAAGAATTCTAGGTTACATGTCTTACCTCAGGGGAGAGAATGAGAAACAAGAAGCAGGAGGTCTGAGAGATTTACCTCTGGACCTTCATTTTGGGTGGTGATCATTTACTAGCCCCCAAAATACTCCCAAATTACTGTCAGCAGTTTTTCTGATGCCCTCTTCTGGTGTGTCTGAAGACAGCTTCCGTGTACTTATATATAATAAATAAACAAATCTTTTTTAAAAAGTAGTCCCAGGAAATAAGAGTGCAGTAAGGACAGAAATGAGGCCCTGCTGAGGGACAGCTTGAGGTTGACATTGAGTTAAAGGCCTGTGCACCCCTCAGATGCCTGGCTGTCAGCCTCTCCTATCACTTAGTCACGTGTCATGTCGCCACCCGTGTTTAGTAAGGTATTGTAAATCCTAGTCTACATAACCGTGACCTTTGGCTCTTCCTTGAATCACCTTGCCTAGTCTCCAGAGCTAGAAAGACTCACAGAGGACCATTTGCAGCAGTCATTTCTCTCCTTCCACCATATGGGTCCTGGGTATTGAACTCAGGTTTTTTTTAAGGCTTGGCTGCAAACACCTGTACCTGCTGAACCATCGCAGCATCCCTCACAGAATTCCTCACAGATCACCCAAGTGTTCACAGGTCACTGAGGGCCTAAGGTCTCAGCTCACAGGCTGCCGTGTGCTTTTACTCCAGGAACTATTCTGTGGAGACAATTTCATTGGAGCGTCCCCCCTTTCATACATCCTTTACATAAACAATTCCCACATGGACAGGTAGCTTTTTTGAGACTAAGTGATAGGCAGGGTAGTCTGACTCACCTGAGTGTGTTCTCTCCCTCAGGTACCCAGACTCATGGTATCGTGATATCACGTCCAACAAGAAGTTCTTCTCCCTTGCTGCAACCTACAGAGGGGCCATTGTGGGAATGATAGTAGCTGAAATAAAGAATAGGACCAAAATACATAAAGAGGTATGTCTGTGTATCAAAGGCTTGGCCCTTGTGACAGCTGAAAGGGGTATTGCAGTGGGGTCACACTGCCAGCTCTGGCCTCTGTTCTCAGCAGCTTGTGACCAGAGGAGTCAGAGTAGCAAGTCAGAGTATGAATCGGGGTATATATTCAGAAGAACCAAAGAGGATCCCCCTGGAACTGAAATTGTAGGTGGTTGTAAGATGCCATTATCAGACTCAAGTCCTCTGCAGGAGCATGTTCTGAACTGCTGAACTATTTCTCCAGCCCCAGTGGCACGTGTTTTTGTTCACGGAATGATACAGTAAGAACACTAGTGGACTTAGTGAAGATGGGCATCGTGAGGTCAGAACAAGCAGAAGTGACATGCTGGGAATCTGCCCCGTTGCTGTGTGACATGAAGATGCCTGTGGTTTGTGCTTTTGGCACTGTTACAGGAGCCCCAATAATGCTGTAATTTGTTGAGAAATATGCTAGGTTTCAGTTAGGGATTAGTGAAAATGTATTTCTTTACACTCAATTTGTGGACTACCCAAAGACTTACCTACCTCAGAACTCTCAAAGATTTGGGTAAGTGCATCCTGGAGGACTTTTAAGTGCAGCTAAAAAGCTATGTTCCCTGTGGTTGGGTACAGCGGGAATCTACTGTTAATTTTGGTCATAGCAATAGAACAGTGTTTAGTTCACCATTCATGAAAGAAAATCCTACCAATCAGCAAATGGTTTTGTTTGGCTTAAGGTTATTTTTGTTTCTTTTTCTTTTTCCCCTCCCTTCCTTCCTCCCTCCCTCTCTTTCCTTACTCCCTTCTTTCTAGACAGGGATTCACTGTGTTTTAGCTGGCCTGAAACTCAGATCCACCTGCCTCTCCCTCTCAAGTGATGGAATCCAAGATGTGCGCCCCACACCCAGCCTGCTTGAGGTTGTTTCTTTAGAAGTGAAGGAAGTGAGTTTGGAGCAGCACATTGGTGTCAGAGCACTTGTCTAATTCCCAGGAGGCCTTGAGTCCCATTCCCAGAGGAAGAGGAAGAAACATGTCTTCCTAAGAACCCAGACCACTGAAGGTCACCCCACTGGGCACACACTCTTTATCTTGGCACAGTGGTTGGTTGGTTAGGGGAGCTAGTTCTTGGATCTTTTCTTTTCTTTTTGTCTAGCCCAGCCTTTTCCTGAGCCACTGCCTCACAATGTTCATTGCTAAGACAGGAAAAAAGCACACGGGCTAGTACCCCTTGGCTAAGACAGAGAAAGAGCACACCCCTTGACTCTTCCTTGTATTGGATGCTGTTTCACCTGCTCATGCCTTGTTTCCTTATGATCCCTCTCTGGGGCTTTTTCTAAGTGGTTATCTACTTTCACCACACATACTGCCTGAGGGTCTCTTGACTGTGTTTACCCTTTCCACAGACTTGGGGGCCCTTCCATGTCTATCTTTTTGGCTATCATCATTAGCCAGAGCTTCTGTTAACTAGAGAAGTAAATGCATCCCCGTTCCCCGTTTGTTTTGTTCAGGGTAACTGTAGTATAGAGTTCTAGGCAGGGAGGAAGTCCTAGCCCAGCCCATGCCTAACATACCGAAGCTACTTGATAAATGGGAAGTAGAAAAGTCAAGTTAGCCAGTGTCCTGTCTTGGAAGGGAAAACCTTACACATGCTAGGTCTTTCTTATTCTTAAGAGGTGGGAATAACACGGGAAGCTCGTGGTGGTCACAGTCATGACTCTCATGAGGCATCTTTGTCCAGAACTAGAGATTGATGGAGCGCTATGCTGTGGTGTGTCTGTGCTGCTCGACCCAGCATGGGCAGCAGAGCAGAACGGATGGACCTCATGTTTTCTTTATAAACCTTTAAAGCTTTGCACCTGGTCTGGCAAAACGGTTCTGCAGTAAAAACCAGATGGGCTGAGTTCAATTCCCAGCACCCACATGGAGGAGGAAGAGAACCAACTTCTGTGCCTGTTTTCTGAGCGAGGCTGCATATGTGCCCTCTCCCCTGACTCACAAAGGTCATACTACTTTTCACTGGTCCACCATCTCACAGCATGGTGACTGTCACTGCTTGTTGACAGGCTATATGTGACCACTGTGGACAATCATGTTCTTTTTCGTTCCTCTCTTGGGGTGCTAGGATCAGACGAATGGCCTTGCGTATGCCAGACATGTGCTCTACTGTTCAGCTCTATCCCCGTTCCTAGCCGTTGTAATGACTGCTTCTGGCCTAAAGTCGCAACCCACCATTCCTGAGCTGTTCCTCGTAGGTGTCCACACTGTAGCAGTCTTCTGCCAACAGGGTCTGAACTCAGTTGTCCCTCTGGGCCAATGGGACTGTCCTTGCCTCCTTGTTCTCCCTCTGCTCACCTTATGGCTTCACATTTCAGGACATGCAGAGTGGACTCGTAGAACCCATATAGGGTCTGCTTTGAGCCTGTGCACCTGCACTGCCCTGATTTCTCTAACTTTCTCTTTAGGATGGAGATATTCTAGCCTCCAGCTTCTCTGTGGATACACAAGTTGCCTACATCCTCAGTCTGGGAGTGGTGAAAGAGTTCAGAAAACATGGCATTGGTAAGAAGCAAGAGTTCATAGTTGAAACCACCCCTTCCCTAGCCAGGTAACACCCTTGTAACCCAAGCCGGTCACTTCTGAGGTCTTCAGTTTAGAGGACCCTCAGTCTCTTCTTCCTTATCCCTATTTGGGGATAGATTCTGTCCTGTCCTCCCAGTGTGTCTCCCTAGAACAGCCTCAGGAGGGAATAGACCTCCTTTATCTGTCCTGTTCACACATAGTCATGTGCACTGGCAAGATGTTCTCACTTCAGAATAAGAAACATAAATGAAGTCACAGCACTCTGTAGCATTTGTCAGACACTTTGTCACCAAATTCCTATCTACTCGATAGAGCACACAGCAGGGAGTAGCAGTCCTCTCTTTCCCAGGCCCGCCTTTCCCACACTCTCTGCATGCTGGTTTACACTTTTTGCTGTTTGGAAGGTTGGTAAAAGTCCACTGTGTGTCCCAGAGCACCTCCAGGAGTCACCTGTGGCCCACAGTGGCATGTACCTCATGGGATCAGTCTGGCTAGGATCTTTTAAGGGGCTTTAACGGTGGGAGGTAACCAGAGGCTGGTTTCAGATCTAGGAGTGTAACCCTTGAGACTCCTGCAGAAGCTGTGGGAAACCTTCGTCTCTTTTCCCCAGGTTCCCTTTTACTAGAAAGTTTAAAGGATCATATTTCAACCACCGCCCAGGACCACTGCAAAGCCATCTACCTGCATGTTCTTACCACCAACAACACAGCAATAAACTTCTATGAAAACAGAGACTTTAGGCAACATCACTATCTGCCCTATTACTACTCCATCCGAGGGGTCCTCAAAGATGGCTTCACCTATGTCCTCTACATCAATGGCGGCCACCCTCCCTGGACCATCTTATATCCTTTACTGCTGGAAGGAAGCAGGAGAAGGCATTATGGTTTCCTGCCTAGAGAGTCAGCTGGAATTGTGGCCAACTTCGGGTGACAGTCACTGGCTTAGCTTGATTAGCTCATGGTATGGACAGGTTGGGTATACCTGATTGGTTGCATACATTAGGAAAGCTAGCACTCCCTGGCAACTATAGCCCAGCAGGGAGGTTAAGTTTTAACTCTCTGGGCCCAGGAATTAATCCATCCACTCCATATGGAAAATACCCATTCTAGAGGTCAGCAGTAGACATAGCAGATATAAGCAGCCCCCTGTGCAGCCTGGGATGCAGAGAAGAAGGGAAACAATGGCAGAACAACACTCGAGTTCAGACCTTGGAGTTGCATAATCCAAGGTGCATTCCACTCACCCCCATCCTTCCTGCTAATGATGTCCTTGTTAGGTGGGAAGGAAATCAGATGTCCCAACAGTTGTAGGGTAATAGCCCAAAATATACCACATGTGCCTGTGTGTTGTAGAAATGATTCATTTTAGAGGAAAGTAAAAGAGGTGATCCAAAACTCTCCTGGCCTAGTTCACATAAGGTCAGGCATGAATGGGCATGCGAGGGCTAGTACTACTAAAACATCTTTATTGGGGGTGGGCTCTGACCCTCTTCGGAACTAGGGACACTTGTCTTATAGATCCTACCCCCAGACTTTGTTAATTACCTCATGATGATTGTCCTATACAGCTCCACTGTGCACTATTCCTTTCTAGTGTTCTCTACGGTTTAATAGGCCCTTGGCCTCCAGTTGAGTGCATTATGCCATATGGGTACAGTGCTGTAGGTCATTGATCAGATGCAAGCAAGGCAAATGGGGGTACATGGGATATCTTCCTTGACAGAACCCACAGACTACATCCAGCACCTGGGCTCAGCACTAGCCAACCTGAGCCCCTGCTCCATCCCACACAGGATCTACCGCCAGGCCCACAGCCTGCTCTGCAGCTTTCTGCCATGGTCGAGCATTTCCACCAAAGGTGGCATTGAGTACAGCCGTACCATGTAATGCCATTGAGGCAGCCTCCACCAGGCCTCTGTCCTCAGCACTCTGTGGAGTCTATTTTCCTGTCTGTCTGACTTCTGCTGTCCGTTTAGAGGAGCTGGTGGCCACCTGCCGGCCCATCATCAGCCTGCCCCAGCTGCAGGCCCGGTGCTATGCTGGCTCAGGAGCAGCATGTATACTGGTCGTCAACAGGTAGGAACAGGTAGGACCTGGGGAGTCGGATTCTTGCAGCAATAACAAGTCTGTAGGCTGGGTACCCGTGCGCAGCTCACAATGGGTCCAGATATACCCTGGACTTTTGTGTGTTCATGTATATATGCATACACATGTGCATGTTTGTGGAGCATAGAGCTCAGCATGGTGATCTTCCTCAATTACTTCCTCAACCCTAATTTTGAGACAGGGTTTCTCATGGAACTTGTGGCTCATTGATTTAACTGGGCCAGCTCATGAGCCCTAGAGATCCTTGTCTCTGCATGTTACAGTCAACTTTTCCAGAGCAATCTCTCCAGCCCAAGTGGCTTTTTTCTTTTCTTTTCTTTTCTTTTCTTTTCTTTTCTTTTTTTTAAAGAAGAACTGTTTTAAAGTATCTTGAGAATTGAGAGCATTGGATCCTCTGGAGCTAGAGGGACAGGCAGTTGTGCATGTAGATGCAGACATTTGACTCATGGCCTCTGAAAGGGCTGCAAGTCGTCATAACCACTGAACTGTCTCCCAAGACCTCAACAAAGTTTCTTTCTTTTTGGTTTTTGTTTTTGTTAAAAATGATGGATTTACATGATTCAAATATTGGAAAGGTACAAAGTCCTGCGTGGGCCTCCCATGGTGACAGCTTTTAAATGAAGATAAGATTCTGCTTGGATGCAACCATTTTGGTTGCTGAGAGCTGGAATGCCAGGCCAAGAGAACAGAGAACTGCTGTTAGAAGAGATTTGGGTACCGCAGCATCCACACCATTGGGCATCCACATAGAGGCCTGATACACATCCAGATGTGAATCTGACAGTATTTGTATTTGTAGAAAGTTCCCGGGGAGGCTGTGGGCCAGAGAAATCCCCACGTTTTGGCATGCCCTGGCTCAGCTAAATCCCATAGGCCAGATAGTGAGGCAGGTAAGCATCCTGCAGTGCCTTCACGTGCCATGCTCTCTCCCCCTCAGGCTCTCCTTCCACCTGGAGTCCTTGTCCTGCCTCCATGCCCTGGCACCACCCAATGGCCCGGCAGCTCTATCTACACTCACTGGAAAGGGCTGGCCAGGTTTCTCCTCTGCCTCCTGCTCCTTTAGCTCCATCCCACAAGATGGACTGAACTTTGCTGAAAACGTGTGGACATTTTTGACCCTGAAGACACAGGAACCTTAGAATAAAGAGGCACAGCAAGGAGAATGTCAGTTCTTGTTTAGGAATGCCCTAAAGAAGCTTAGGCGATGGGAACGGTTCTTACTCCTCCGTGAAAGGCTGGAAACTGGGAAAAGAGAAAGAAGGCTGGCCCTTCACAAGAATTCAGAGCTTCAGGAATCAGTCCTCTCCATAGACAGTTAGATGGACAGTTCCCTGTTCCCAGTGTTCTACTGTCCACTTCTTCCTGTCCAGAAGGACCATCCTGCCTGTTGAATCCTGGCATGCTCCACATAGCTGACCTACACTGGGAGCTGGGCCAAGGACAGGTAGCTGTTGGCTTCTGGGTTCCTTCCCTGCTTATCCTTCTAGAAGCTGAAACTTCAAGGCCTGAGCCCATGCAGACAGGAGGAAGCTGAGCTCTATATTGGCATCTCTGCTACTGTGGACCCATGGGACCTGGCCTTGGAAGCAGAAGGCAACTGGTGCCTGTGGGCCTTCAGTAGAGGCTCTGCCAGTACCATGAATTGTGCTTGCAGCAGACATCTCAAGTTTCCAGCATTCTTTCCTTTGTGCCCCCAAATGTTTGCTGACAGAATCCTGCCCAGAATTGCTGCAGTGTTACAGGAGCCCTTGCAGGGGTCCTCACAGCCCCTCACTGTGCCACACTGAGGAAGAACAGCTTTATTGACAGGCCTCATTACTGAGTGCTTCCCTCCCTCAGCATCTCCTGGCTCAGGGCTCTCAAGCCGTAGAGCCAGCCAAAGGCTGCCTGGCCTCAGGAAAAAGTTCCCACAAAGGAAGGCCAAAGCAGTTAAGTATCCCCCTTCTTCAACAGAACTAGCCAGCAGGTGGCCAGTCCTCACCGGTTTTGGTCGTGTGCTGAGGCCCCAGCCCCGCATCCTCTCCCTTTTCAGTGATCATGTGGTTTTCATTTTTGCCCTGTGTAGTCAAGGAAGAGTCTTCCAGAAGGTTCTGACTTGGGCATTCATAAATTCAACTCAGAGGCCTCAACCTGTCTCCCTTCAGTCCCATAATTATTGCAGTGTCCAGACCAGTGTTGAATAAATTGTAGTATGTAGTCTCGTTACAAATAAATAGACTCGCTAGTCTCATCCTGTCTCTAGTGTTGGCTCTCCACACTGTGTGCTTTGTCCTTACGGGGTTGGGGAGCTTGCTATCTTTTTGGTGGCTCGGCATGCAGGCAACTGTCCTGCAGAGGGCTGTGCCCTTGAAGACTTCCACCACTGAAAGCATTAACTGGCCCGTTTCTTAAAGGTCCTTACAACTGCCTGCCAGTTCATACAATCGCTGTGCCTGTGCCAGTCCTGATGGGCTCCTGTGGGGGCAGTGTGGGATCTAAGCCAACATGTCTGCATTCCTTTAAACTAAACCCACATTTCATCCCTTTGCCCTATGTTTAGGCCTACTGAGACTCTGCTCGCCTTTTAGAGCTATCATGTTCAGCAGCTTCTCATCCACAACGCTTCCCCAGGCCTGGCTCCTGACTCCCCATGTACCCCCTGGACTGGATGCAGTGTTACGTTGACTTGATTGGCTTAAAGACAAACAGACAAGAAGGTGCAGGCCTTGGCTTTTACTGAGATTAGACCCGAGGACTCCCTGGCCTCTCAGGAACCCGATTCTCTGCTCGGCCTGACCTCCCAGGTACAAGTGGCTGACCGGAGTTTGGGCAGGCTGTAAGGGCATGGGCATGCTTCCATTTCTTCTGTCCCTCTCATGGATCTTCTTCCTCCCTCCCTCCTCATGCTTTCCCCAGACTAGCCCAGCTAGGCAACTCTGGGGGCCATCTCAGTGGGGAGCGCTGCCACTGGGACCGAACCCTTCCTTGGTAACCCTGGCCGCCTCCTCGGCCATCCTTCCCCTACTGTTCCCCAGCCCTGGCACTTTGGTTCCTATGTTCTCTCCAAGGCCCCAGAGCGGGTTCTCTTGCACAAGGGACACATGGTCTCCTCCAAGGCTCTCCAGGACCTCTTGGGCCTGAGTCCCAAGCCTTCGGGGGGGCCAGACTGGGAGGGGACACCCTTGGCTGGGTCCATGCTGGAACTGGAAGCTGAGGAAAAAGGAAAGAGAAGTCACTCAGAGGGACCCAATCTAAAACACTACCTTGGGGTCCTCGGCCCTTATAACCTTCAAGACAATTCAAGGGCTTGGTGCTACTTCCTTGGAGGAAATAGTGAGGAAGGGATTGCCATTGCATCAAGCTGAAATGTCACGAATCGTTCATCTGTGAAAATGAAGGAACTGAGGCAAAGTTGTCCAAGGCCCATCAAACTACAGACTGAGGATAGCAACCCAGAACTTCTAGTCTCAGATCTCTGCCTCGAATATCCCAACAGGTGTTTGCTGCGGTCCAGTTGCATTATTACTATCCCTGAGATTTCAAAGGACTTAGGGTGTACATGGATGGTCTGAATCAATAGTGGGGCACACAGGTTAAAAATAAAAATTAAACAAGATCTTGGCCCCTGGAACATGACATTATTTTAGTGTATCCTGGCTACTGCATCCTTTCCTAGTTCTTGGCAGAAGGCTAGGAAAGGAAAAAAGGCCCATTTGGTTCCCTTCGGTCTTGCTTCCATGTCTCCAGTCCTGCCTTAACAGAGCTCACCTGTATTTCCCAGGCTGTCCCTGGGCAGGTGGGCTTCCAGAAGGGCTGAGCAATGGCCGTTACCTGGGCCCAGGGTTCCCTGTGTCAGGTCCAGGGGCCAAGGCGAGTCTTCAGGCCTTGTCAGGCTGCCCCCAGCCATGAGCCGGCCTAACCAGTGGCTTCCACATTGGCCAGCAGGCTGCATGTGGCCTGGCAGGTAGAGAGCCAGACTCCGGAGGTGTCGCAATCGGAAGTTCTTAGGCTTGCTTCCCTGGGCACTGGGGCCCTGCTGCTGCTGGGCCCCCAACCCTCCCTCATAGATGTTAGGTGGTGTGTCAGAATGGCTGGGGTGTCCTGGGGCCCAGCTCACTGCATCTGCAAGAGAGAAAGGAAGCAGGAGGGTGATGGCCAGTGGGTCCAGCATCTGGGGGAAATGCAAGTACCAGCTCACACGATATCCTCCAACCCCCAGGGTATCCAGCCTCAGTTCCTATCAATTCCCATTACTCTTCTTTGCTCCCCTAACAGAGGGGCCTAAGCAGCCCAGGACTTTGGCACTGAGATCCCATTGAGCACTTCAAGCCCCTTTTGTGCTCTCTACTCCAGAAAGAGTATGCTGGCACCAGAATAAACACAGCAAGTTCAAGAAGACATGACTGGCCCAGTCATATAGCCTAGATCAGGAGTTTCTCCCTTCCCAAGCATGCACGTCCCTGGGATCTCCCCAGTAGCTTTGGGCCCAGGATGGGAGTGTGGCATCTCTGCTGCTGCATCTCCCTGCAGCCAGGCACCTTCTCTTATTCGAAGCTCAGAGAATGCACAGACCAAGGCTTCCATGGAGGGCCAGTATGGTAGGGGAGGAGTGGCCAGGCCTTCTGTGTAGTAGGACCTGCTCTCCCCTGCCTAGGGGCTGGGTCTGCAGGTCTCCCATGGCAACTGGTCCTTATGATGTCACAGTAATGACTCTAGTCTTCCTGGACCTCATAGTTTGGAAGAAGATGGTATCAGGTCAGGGGCAAGGTGGGAGGAGGGTAAGGGAATGCACCAGAAACCTAGGGTAAATTCACTGATCCTCAAATTCTGAGCAAGCCACATAAGACAAATTTGGCTTTGGTATGCTGGAAAGTCATTCTCTAGGATGACCTTTTAGGGGCTTTGGTTTCCTCATCTGTGGTTGGGAGAATGAGGGTTTGGTGAACAAACCTGGAGAGATCTGAATCATGCTGAGAAGATGGTTCTGAGTGACACTTGTCTAATTATCCACTTTCTCATAGGTTGTTAAGCAATATGTAAAGCCGATTTTTTTTCTCCTGTGCATGTGGACAAACTGGAACAATTATTCTGCCAATAGAAATATAAAACTACAGGTACTTTAGAATCTTAACTCCATCACGAACGTTTTATGTTTCATTATAGAAATTTTAGTTTTACATCTAGGTTTATGAACCATTGTTTTTGTACATAGATACTACTAAGAGTTTCATTTATTTGCTATGGATTGCTCATTGTTTCAAAACCAACTGTAACAAAGACTATTCAAATGCATTGTCCCCCGTGTTAGACTAGTCACAAATGTGTGGCCCTACTCCACATACTTTAAGTCCTTAAGTATCTACTCTTGGTCTGTACCACAATGTCCTATCCAAGGGATACCACCTTTGCATCCTGCGCCTACCCATCTTCCTTCCTCTTCGCCCACCCTTCTTGGCTCAGCTCAGCTCTCCTCTCCCCAGCCCTTCTTTGTCGGTATGACTCGTATCAGTCACCAAGGAGGGTTCTCGCGGAGCCGGAAGCCTGGGCTGACTCCGGCAGAGAGGTGTGGTACGCCCACACTGCCTCTCCCGGCTCAGAATTAACCACAGTTTCCAGGGCAACCTCTGGTGCGGGAGCCTGGGCGCCAGTTTCCGGCTTGTCGTGAATACTGACCGGCTGTGCGTGCATGAAATCCTTCCGGGTGCAGTTCTCGAATTCTGCCCAGGGTAAGGTATCTTGGTTCCTGTCACTCTGTGGATATTTTATGCGGCCTCGACCGCGAGGTTTAGCTACGCTTTTACAAATACAAAGACTCAGTCAGAAAAGGTGATAGTGCTCTTTATGAATTAGTGAGTCAATGAGAGTTACAACGGGACCGGAGCCAAAAGCGCTTAATGAATGGCTATGACGCTCCGCAGCTCGCAAGGTTCGAAGTGCCACCTACTGGTCTGTGTCTTGCGCTTGCGCGCACCACACCTCTTCGCTTCCTGTCTTGTTTGGCCTGGACCGCACGCTGTCCAAGATCTGAGTGTTGCTATAGAGACCGGAGAGCGCTGGGCCTTCGAACTCTAAAAGAGGCGAGCGGCGACGCCTCAGTGGATTCTTGGGGACTAGAGCGCCATGTCTTTCCGCGACCTCCGCAGTAAGGCTGCACCGGGCTCCCGTGGGCTTTCCAGGGACTCGAGGATCCCCAGGCAGGCCGGTGGTCCCCAAGCCAGCCAGGGGCTGACAGAACTTTACAGCACCTTTGGAAAGTTCTGTCCGTCACTGGCCACGTGTAGCTAGAACACTGGGAATGTGTCTCGAGCGGCTGAAGAACTAACTGAATGTTTAATTTTACCTCAGTTTATCTCTGGTTGTCCACAGCCACATTCGCAGCCGCAGTAGAAAGGTCATGGGGAAAATGGAGACTGTGTTAGAGTTTGTAGAAAGAACCAATAAAACCAAGGAGGATGACTGGATGGATGGCTATTGCTGCTAGGTTTTGTTGTTGTTGTTAAATTTTGAGGGTTTGTTGTTTACTATGTTACAATCTGTCACTTGCTGTTCTGTATGTGGGCGGTATTTCGTTTACTGCTAGGCAGTTGTGTCCTGTTTCAGCGATGAGGAAGCAGGCAGCAAGAGGTCAAAGTAATTTGGACAAGTAATGGGTAGAACGCGTGGCTTTAGAGTTTGAATCCAGGTTGCCTGGACGCCAAATACTGAGCAGAGAATTTTGCCGGAGAGTAGGGAAGTGGAATACTCTTATTTGTTATTCTTTGGAGGAAGCATCCTTTTTGTGGTAGGCTGTTATAGTTTACTGTTATTGCTCCTAGTTTTAATTGTAAGTAGCATAGCTACCCCTGGTTCTCACAGCTAGAAAGAGTGACGGGACTGTGTGACCCCAAAATCTTGCTTCACTTACAGAATCGTTGCAGCTCCGAGGGTCATGTCGTCTGGGATTTGAGAGTATTTGAAACAGTGTAATTATGGCTGTCCCACAAAGTTTTTGATGAGGCAAGCGCTTTGCTGGGATCATTGAATGGTGATCATTATACTGTAAAGAGTATTTAAAAAGAATATTCTGGAATATGTACCTTAAATAAATGCTGTATAGTTGTGTAATCTATGAGACCGTCCCCATTTAACAGTAGAGAACTTGACAGCTACTACTTATCTAAAGGGAGTGTTTAGACAAAGCCCAACTCCTTTCATAGGAGTACAAGGGAAAGCTGCTATATAAGGGAGGTGTGTGTGTGTGTGTGTGTGTGTGAGAGAGAGAGAGAGAGAGAGAGAGAGAGAGAGAGAGAGAGAGAGAGAGAGAGAGAGAGAGAAGGGAAAGAAATAAGGGAAAGCTGCTATTTTTCTACCATCTCTCTTCCATGATCTGGCACAGTCTGCTCTGTTGCCCAGGTAGACTATTTGGAATGCTCGATAGTACATTTTGAACACCTGTCTTCAGTAAGTGTGACTAGACACTGCATAGCCAGGAAGCATGTTCAAGATCTCAGTATATTGTGAGAACTCAGAAATGTTGGTTGTCTTCTTGCTTTCTCTTTGTTTGCTTTTCAAGACCAGGTTTTGTTCTTGTCTTGAACAACAGCCCTAAATGACCTGGAGCTTCTTTTGTAGACCAGGTTAGCATCAAGATCACAGATCTGCTTGCCTCTGCCTACTGAGCACTGAAAATAAAGGCATGTACCACAACGGCAGTTTTGGTTGCTTTCATCTCTAAGTCTTGATTTGTTTTCTTGTTGCTGTTTTTTTTTTTTTAAAGAATTATTTATTTTTATGTATACTTCAACTATGCTCTTTTTTTCTTTTTTTTTTCTTTTTTTTTTTTTTTTTTAATGTATGTGAGTACACTGTAGCTGTCTTCAGACATACCAGAAGAGGGCATTGGATTTCATTACAGATGGTTGTGAGCCACCATGTGGTTGCTAGGAATTGTTCTCAGGACCTCTGGAAGAGCAGCCAGTGCTCTTAACCACTGAGCCCTAGATTTGTTTTTGTTTTCTCCTTTTTTCCAAGCAGTGTGGCCTCTTTTTGGGTGTTCAGAACTTGCAATATTACTGTTTACTAACCTTTTTCTTTTTACAGTATATTTAAATGCTGCATATAGTTCAACCATCCTCTTAAATTTTCTCTGAATAGGAAGTAGTTGGTCTTTCATACATGGTCACTGGGTCACAGTGTGTAATCTTGACCGGTTGATGTGTTTGTCTCATGGTGCTTTATGGTAGTTTTTACTCTGGATAGCAAAGAGGCAGCCACCAGAGAGAAATGAAAGCCTCGGCTAATACCTAAGCCCCATTTCTCTGAAGAAAAGCTACTTCCTTTGAACTTGGGTGTTTTTCAGGTGATGGATTAGATATTGTTTCACATCTCCCCTTTCTCAATTCTAGAATTGATGAATTCAGTATCTGGAGCTGTCACTAAGCTGGGAAGACCCAATAAGAAGGGAAAGCATTAAGATTAACTACTTTGCAGAAGGAGGTGTTACTTGACAAGGACTGACTGAAGTGTGTTTTATTTGGACAGATTTCACAGAGATGATGAGAGCCTTGGGGTACCCACGCCATATTTCCATGGAGAATTTCCGTACACCCAACTTTGGGCTTGTCTCTGAAGTGCTTCTGTGGCTCGTGAAAAGGTTAGAATGCACTTTGTTCACACCTCAGTGTGGATAGTTGGTTTCATTCACTAGCAAACTGGGAAGGAAGGCTACAGTGCAATCTACATGGGATGGGCTTAGCAGTAACTTGTAAAGAGCTGCCAGGCATGATGGTGCATGATCTGTGAGTTCAGGCTCAGCCTGGCTTATATATCAAGTTCCAGGCCAGCCAGGGCTACCTAGTGAGAGACCATGTCTCAAACTTTTAAGAAATGAAAGAAATCATGAGAGTTTAAAGAACTATCCTCATTGGAGTGCTGGTACGGCCTCCACTTCAGTCCCTCACACATAATATCAGAGACCTAGCTTATAAAGATGGCTGGAGAGCTAGCTCAGAGGTCAAGTGCTCTTGCAGAGGACCTGAGTTTGATTCTAAGCGCTTATGTTGGATGAGTCAAAACTGTGTGTAACTCCAACTCCAGAAGGACCTTAGACCTCTGACCTCATTGGATACTGGTAGTAATGTGCACATCCTTACACACAGACCTGCACACAGACACATCATTAAACATAAACTAAGAATCTAAAACAAGCTATAATGTAGTTTTTTTTAAATTGTATTAAAAGTCTTGTATTAGGATTGGCAACCTTTTGTGTTAAGAACCAGATAGTAAATATTGTATGAGTTGTTAAACTTAAAATTCGGTCTACATGAGGTATCTGTTGAATATTATGCAGTTACAGGAAGGAGTTAGCCATCTGACATTGGTGCTAGGAACTAAATACAGGTCCTCTGGAGAACAATATATGCTCTTAAACCACTGAGTTGACTCTCCAGCCCCTTTTCTTTGCTCTTAAAATCAAGCTCTATTATCTTTCAGACTATACAAATACAGGGGTAAGAGTCTCAGTCTTCTGAGCCTTGGTGAATTGTCAGTAAAACAAAGTAATTTAAACAACTGTGCCACTGCTTAAAGTGAAGGTCCTCATGTCAATCTTGGGCCAAGGAAATGAGCCTGAGTCACAGTCTTGGTTATTTTTACAAAAGCTAGATATCTGAGCTAGATTTCGTTTGTGATCTGGGTTCCATATTTGGCTTGTTTACACTTTACAGTTACTTTGCATGTGTGCATATGCACACATGTGGAGATCAGAGGACAGTGTGCATATACACACATGTGGAGATCAGAGGACAGTGTGCATATACACACATGTGGAGATCAGAGGACAGTGTGCATATGCACACATATGGAGTTGATTCTCTCCTTCCACCTTTATGCAGGTTCTGGGGATTGAACGCAGGTATGCATGCATGTATACACATACATGTATGGATTCAGGTTGACCATAGCATACACGTGAGACTCAAGAACAACTTGTAGTTGGTTCTCCTCTGCACTTTGTAAGTCCTGGAGGTTGAATCCTGAGTGCCTGGCCTGGGGAGACCTGTTCACCCACTGAGCTGTCGTGTGCTCCAGGTCACAGACTCTCAGGCATGGGTTGGAATTTGTTCCCTGGTATTTTGTTTGCTTTGAAGTTTTTGCTTCATCATATTGCCTTAGATGGAGCCTGGAGAACCTCATATTAGCCGCAGTCATCCACTTTCTCTTTAATGGACCTTCTTTTTTTTTTCTTTTTTGATTTTGTCTCGTGTGTTTGGTGGTTTTGTTTCACCTAGTTATGTTTCAGATAGGATTTCACTATATAGACCAAGCTGGCCTGGAACTCACGGAGATCTGCCTGCCTCTGCTTCTTCCCAAGTGCACCACCACACCTGACTTCCAGGGACTTTCTGTTGGACTGGCTCATGCTTGTTCTCTTTCTGATAGGTATGAGCCGCAGACCGACATCCCTTCTGACATTGAGACTGAACAAGACCGAGTTTTCTTCATCAAGGCAATTGCCCAGTTCATGGTTAGTTTACATTTATTTTATGGCTCTGAGAAATAAATTGGGAAAAGATGACTCCTGGTTGGGACTGTTTTCTAAAACCATCCCACTGCCAGGCTTCTCTGAAACTGTGTCACCAAAGTGTTTATTTGGTGTTTGACTCATTACTTGTATGCTTTTATTTGTTTATTTTTGGATAACTAATTTATGGTTCAAAAGTTTTAGATCAATAACTTATACAGAATAAAATGTCTTTCTGCCCTGTCTGCCCTGGGCTGAGTTACAGTCATAATATCCACTAGTTTAGATTAATCCCAAAGTTTGCTTGTACATATTTAAGCAAACATATGTCAAGCCTGCTAGGTGGCATCTTCCTGTCTTCCCTTCATGGTATATTTTCTAGAACTTTCCAAATGAATATGGAATTTCCTCTTACACTTGAGTTAATGTTGCTTACGTAAATATTGGATGATTATGTTATTTACATAGATATTTAGGTCGTTTGCAACCTTTGTTATTTGAAACAGTACTCTAATGAATAGCCTATGGTTTTCGTTTTGTATGTGAGTCTTTGCTTAGAGTAGTTCTTAGAACTGGAATTATTGGGTCAAAGATAACATGCATCTGTAGTTTTGGAGTCTTTTCCCAGATTACACTTTATCACAGTATAAAAGGTGTTTTATCCTGTCTTGACAAAAACCAACTCAGTAAGGGTTGAGTACAGTTGCTGGCAGAGACACTCTCAGGTTACCTACATGGGGTTTGGACTAGACCTGAAAAGGGTCTCAGTGTTTGAAGATGGGTATGGTTGTCACTCCTGTAATCAACCCAGTGCTTAGAAGGATCAAACTGAGAACTAAGAGTTTGAATCTAGCCTGAACAGCTGCACAGTGAGATTCAGGCCAGCCTGGCTTATACAGTAAGACCCTGTCTGAAAAAGAAAGTAAAGCAGAACTTTGTCTGTCTCAAAACAGGCCACGAAAGCACATATAAAACTCAATACCAAGAAACTCTATCAAGCCGACGGGTACGCAGTGAAAGAGCTGCTGAAGATCACATCCGTTCTTTATAACGCTATGAAGACCAAAGGGATGGAGGGCTCCCACCTGGGAGAGGAAGACACCAGCAAATTCAAGTTTGATCTTGGCTCCAAGGTAAGGATGATGGAGTCTGTGGCTAGCAGATGTCTGTGCCTCAAAGGTGGCAGTAGAGGTGTCTAATCTGCAGCACTCCATCTTCCCTGGCTGACTGACTGAGGATGGTTCTTCAGTCTGTGGTAACAGTTTTGTTCTCAGTAGTGTTGGGATGAAAGCAACTCACAAGAAATCCGATTGGTTCACAGTCTAATTTTATCAGATTGTGTTCAGGCACTGAGGACACAAAGCCAGGACAGAAATCCTGGGTTCCTGCTGCTTAGTTGGAGGAATCAGAATGTGACCCGCAGTGACAGAACTGGAAGATCTGATGCGAGCAGTGTCCTGGAGACCAGCCGGGCAGTGTGGGGACGGAGTGCGCTGAGGGTCAGGTGTTCTCATAAGCAGGGCCCTCACACTGAGCAGAAGTGAGAGGAAAGGGGCAGGGCATGAAGGTGCGAGTGGACGATCGTGTGTTTGTTCATTTGAGACAAGCAGAGGAAGCCCTCTGATGGAAGCTAGAGGGAAAATATGTAAACTCTCTGATGGAAGCTAGAGGGAAAATACAGTAAACCCTCTGGCCTCAGAAAAGCCTTTTACTTTTACTCTGGGGTAGAAAGTGGAGTTTTCAGCAGAGTTAGTTCCAGGACAACCAGGGCAACACAGAGAAACCCTGTATTGAAAAAACAAACAAGCAAAAGAATGGAGAATTCCCTGGTTACTGTGTTAGGTGGAAGGGTATCTTCAGGGCCTTCTAAAATATTGCCATAGAAAGGTCTCAGCAGAAGCAACTAAAGAGGTTCTTAGCCCAAGGCTCAGATGCAGAACTGAGGAATGAAAAAATCCCAGATATGAACACACATTAATGTGGTGCCAGGGCAGCTCTTTTCTCTGAGGCCCCGGAGAAAGCATTGTGATTATCATGCTTGCCTGAGAGGTGCACACCAGGAGCCAGAGGTCACAGTTGAGGTTCAGACACAGTTAAAAGTTAATTTACGTGTATAGACACACAGTGTGACAGTGGGCAAGGTCAGAGGCCATTATGGGAATTGTTCTCTCCTTCTACCACGTAGGTCCCATCATCAGACTTGGTGGCAAGCCCCTTTTACTATGTGGGGCGTCTCCCCAACCCAGACTCAGTTGTGCTTTGATGATAGACTGGGTGGGCTGGGGAAGGTGAGACCACATAAGATCCTCAAGACTTGATTAATGGTGTGCGAGGGCTGCATCTTGGCTCTGTTCTGCAGAAGCCACTGGCTAAAGTGGCTAGTATAATCAAGGAAGTAGGCTCTAATATTTAATTTTTAAGTAATCTAAACATAAAAATAACCAGTGGGGCTGGAGAGATTGCTCAGTGGTTAGAGCACTGACTGCTCTTCCAGAGGTCCTGAGTTCAATTCCCAGCAACCACATGGTGGTTCACAACCATCTGTAATGAGTCCCGATGCCCTCTTCTGGTGTGTCTGAAGACAGCTACAGTGTACTCACATACATTAAATAAATATTTAAAAAAAAAACAAGAGCATAGCTGAAGTATGAGGTTTTTGTTTTGTTTTGTTTTGTTTAAAAAAAAAAAAAAAAAAAGCCACTGTGGCTAGTGAGCCTTGTTCTGAGTTTCAGTGCAGACAGTGTTAGATTTTTGGATGTCCAAGTGGAGATGCCTAGGAAGAGTTTATATGGGATGCTAAAGCTGAAAGTTAGAAGGCATCAGATGCAGGGGTTAAAACCATGGGTGAGAAGTAAGTTTGTCAGAAAGGAGATGCCAGAGACTGAAGTGTGGAGAGGTAGAAACAGTGGGGCGAGTCTTAGAAATGGGGGTACTTGCTACCAGTCAGGTGGGAAGAGCCTGTAGAGCTGGAGAGTGGTACCCTGGGCCTTAGGAGGAGAAGCTGGAACTGTAATGGGGGCACAGAATGGGCAGAGGGATGGGGGGAGGAAGCGGGAGAGAGGGAGAGATAATCTACTGAGAATTAAGAAGATAAGTTGTTGCTGGTAGGTTGAAAGCAAAGAGAGAAGGTAAGTGTTATTTCAGGAGGAGAGGGAGCGAGGATGCCTATGTCTCTGTTTGGGCTCCTTGGCGATTTAACATGCGAAGGAAGAAGGGGATACGCACAGCCTAAGAAAGTCTGGATGCCGAGTCAGTATCAGAGCTGTTGGCACCGGCCTGTGGGAGCCCAGGAGAGGCTAAGTGCTTAATGGGCTTGGTCTAGCAGCTCTTCAGAGGAAAGTCTAAGGTGCTGGCCGTGGAATGTGTGTTCCTCAGATTGCCCCTGTGTTTATTTTGCTAGTAGAGACCTAGTCCAAATAGTCATGTCAGCTTTCTGTTGCTCATACCTCCAGTTGTGAACTCAGTTTGGCGTTACAGTTGGGTTTCAGAGTTTCTGACCTGGGTTTGGTCCCATGTGAGTGTTGTCAAGTGTTCCTAGTTGGTACCCAGGAGCTCTGCTCTCCAGCAGTAAGAAGGGCTGCTGAGGCAGGCTCTATGGTTATGCGCCTTCCTGGAGGCTAGAGAGTGGCTCTGGACGCCTACCGAAGAATGAGGTTCTGTGTGTGCAATTTCCTGTCCAGATTGCAGATCTGAAAGCAGCCAGACAACTTGCTTCTGAAATCACTGCCAAAGGAGCTTCTCTGTATGACTTGCTGGGCAAAGAGGTTGAGCTGAGGGTAAGTAGTGTTCAGTTTAGGAATGAAGTCTCTCTTACTGCTTGCCCTGTACTTCTTCCAGCTTATACTCAACTGTTGCTGATGTGTGGGAAATTGGTAGAGGGCGTGAATTCTTTTCTGATCCTAGTGGACACTGCCCACTGGTGCTAACCATTTCTAATTAAAAGTTCTTTTCCTACAATATCTTTTAATCATAGTCTTTCCCCTCTTCCAACGTCTCCCAGGTCCTCCCTCCCTTACATACCCAACTCCTTTTCTCTCTAAATAACAAAAAACAATCAAAAGAAAAAAGCATGGAGTCCATTTTGTGCTGGCCAACCACTCATGAGCATGAGCCTGCTGCAGTGTGGTTAATATACTAGGCGTCATGCCATTGAAGAAAACTGATCTTCCTTCCCCTAGCCGCTACCAATTGCACATGGCTCCTTGGTTAGGAGTGGGGCTTTGCATCTGTGGTGGTTAATATCATTAACTTCTAGTAGGATTGGCAAATACACATCTGAGGCTGTGATTTCTTCCTTGCCTCTTCTCTGCATTGCTCTGAGCAGTGTACCTCTCAGGTCCTGGCTCCCAGAACTCACTGCCCCCCAGACTTAACCAGACCTCTTTATTAAGCCAGCTATCATGTTAATGCCACTGATTTGGAATATGATCTAGGCATTGAGAGTTTCAGAGTTTCCCAGATGATAACATACATGCTTGTAACAAGTGGTCTAGGTAGTTGGAAGATGATGTTCTGAAACCAGTGCCACCATGCAGTGTGCAGCCTCCATCCCATTTAAAGTGCCTGTGTAACCACGGCCCACACTTTGCTAAACACTGGACTCCCTCCATACCCAGGCGGTTTTAATACCACAAGTTAACCTCAAGGTTTGGCAAAGCAGTGGTTTGGAAAGCACTGGGTTAAAAAGAATCCTGCGTGTCCACACAGAAGGAAGGGGTTAAAGCATGCACTCCTGGTGTAACAGCTTTTACAGTAAGCAGGTTGTATTTCTTTGCTGTCTTTCAAGTGTGTCACTATCCAATGCTCTCCCTGTTGCATTGTTCCATTGCAATACCTAACTTCCATTCCACTCTAGGGACAAGCAGAAAC
This sequence comes from Micromys minutus, assembly GCF_963924665.1. Lineage (NCBI taxonomy): Eukaryota > Metazoa > Chordata > Mammalia > Rodentia > Muridae > Micromys > Micromys minutus. The sequence goes on from NC_137966.1 coordinate 17,271,906, forward strand.
ACAAGGCTGTGGACACACAGACAGCAAACTGTCCTGTGCTGAGTGGTCTTGTGGGTCACCCATGGAGTTTAGGAGTAAAAGTAATGGACATTAAGGTTTGTCAGGAGAACATGGGGCTCTGAGCTGAAAATGAATACTTGAAGTCTCAGGAGAGCCCAGGTAGGCATTGGAGGGCATTTATAGAAGACATTTTGCAGAGAAATATGCTCTATTGTAAACGTTGCTTTTTAATTTCTTATGGTGTCAGAGATTGAATTACAGGCACCACACATGTCTCTAGCACTGAGTTAAATTTTGGAGAGTTAGTGTGACATATACCACATACTTTGAGGGCATCACTAAGCATGAAGGTGAGTAGTTTGGGAGTCTGAGGATGGGGGATGGCTAAAAGTTCAAGCACATCTTAGGAAACAACCAGGTTCATAAGGAAAAAATTGTCAACTAATAGAAATCAAAACTCTTTGTCTCAAAATGTATAAGTGATTTTATTTCTCCTAGGAACTGAGAACAGAAGCCATTGCTAGACCTCTAGAAATAAATGAGACTGAAAAGGTGATGAGAATTGCAATAAAAGACATTTTGGTAAGGTTACAGTGCTTTTATTTGTTGTTTTTAACACCTGGGACTCAAATATATGATTTTCTGTATGCATCAGACAGAATAAGAGGGGCTAGAGATGGAGATACTTTAGAGACTTAGAGGATATTTTAGGTTTCCTACATTGTGACTACATTTTCCCCCTCAGAGGTCAAAGCACTTTCTCAAGTTATTAAACATTTCACCAGTTTTTGACAGGCAGTAGTAGCACAGGCGTTTGCTCCCAGGACTCAGGAGGCAGAGACAGGTGGATCTCTGAGTTTAAGGCCAGCCTGCTGTGCACGGCCAGTCCCAGGACAGCCAGGGCCACGCAGAGATACTCTCTCAAAACAATGCCACCCCCCAGAATGTAGCAGTTTTAAAGTAATGTAGCTGTTCTAATTTTGATATTTTGGTGAGTATTGTCCTATTTTGTTTAGCCAGTTCCTCACTGCTGGGAATTCCTCACTCATGGGCATTTAAACAATGCCAGACTTTCTTTTTGTCTCTGCATAGAGAAGGGTTTAGAACTCAGGACCTTGTATATACTAGACAAGTATTTTGCCACTGAGCTACACCCCAACCCTTAATTCTAAGCTGCCCTATAACAGGTAGTATAGTCACCATCTTTTCCCACCCCCCATGCTGTCAGTTAAGTTTTGTTAGAGATGCATACATGTAGATTCGTCGTTTATTCATTTATGTCACATATACATAGCTACCATCGTGCTTTCTTATGTCTCATATACATAGCTACCATCATGCTTTCTTAAGCTCTGACTATAGCAAGCACCTGGATCTTGGCTTTCAAATGCCATTCTCTACTAATGGGAGCCAGAGCGCCCAGGAAAAAAGGCTCGTTCCAGAGCTGGTTAGGAGAAATACAACCTCTTAGTGTACTAGGAGGAAGAAAGGTGTTCAAAGGTTACCAGGGGATCCGTAGAACAGACATGGTGCCAACTTGATGGGCTCCCCTGACCAAACCAGGGACTGTTTACACATCAAAATAAATTAATTACAACAGTTGGTTTTACAGTATAGATCAATGAAATAGGAAACATTTCTCAAATGAAAAACAATGTTTCAAGGACATTACCAATACAGTACTTATTACAGAGAGAAGAGAGCAAGTGCAAGTCTAGCATCACCCCTCAATCGTATAAGTGTCATAATTAAATCATTTGAAATTATGACAGTTTATAGGATGAAGTCTTTCTGTGGTATTTTTGACAGAGATGCATAATCTGAATAAATCAGACAAACTAGAAGCATTCTGTCAATTATCTGGCTGACACCACAGCATGAGGTCATGCGATACAAGAAGAGCTGGAGAGCTTTCCAGACTGAAGAAGACCCAGAACCACACCAGCACTGCCTGCTGCCCCTGCTGCCTCAGAAATGTCCCTAGGACACACAGGGAGTCAGCAATGGCCTTGAGAGTACTTGAGAGTCCAGTGGCCATGTGCTGTTTCCTGTTTCCTATTTACTGTTACAGGAGATAGGAAAGGATCAAGGCAACTGATACTTCACTGCAGTCTCCACTCACCTAGTTCAGGGCAAATGCTTTGTGTTATATTCTGTAACTGCAGGGTTACTTCTGAATGTAAAAGTTTGTAAGTAGCTGTATTTTATGCATACCGATATTCTAACTGAATCAAGTGAACATGGACAAGTACACTTTGAGTACTGAATGTTAAATCTGGTCCTCCTGAAGGGGCACAGTTAGTTCCCTGGTGGACAGCTCCTGTGAGCTCTTCATTGTCAGAAAATACTCTCCTCTGATGTTTCATAATTCTGAAAGCAAAGGCAAACTGACAGCATAGATTCTTAGACTGGAGTTCAGGCCAGTTATTTCCAGAAACTGGAAACTCTTGTGTATACATTGATCTTTCTTACTTGAGGAATACAGAAAAGACCTTAAGGTCAGATAAATTCCCGAAGCTGCAGTGTGACTTAATCAGAAAATACTCATTATCAGCAAGGGTTATTTGTTAAGGATACTGGAGAGATGGTTATATAGTTAGGAGCACATACTCCTCTTCCAGAGACCTAAGTTCAGTTCCCAGCACCCATCAGTCAGGGCACAGCCTTCTGAAACTCCAGTTCCAGGGGATCTGATGCTCTGTTCTGGTCTCTGTGGGCACTGCACACATGTGCATAGACTTATACCATGTACTCCATTTTTCTAATATAAAAAGAAAGAGTTGTTGAGTAAGGACCCACCACCTTCCTGTTGGAATGCATTTACACTTATATTAGAATTGTTAATGCATCTGCAATAAATGTGTGTGTGTGTGTGTGCGTGTAAAGATTTTCATTATTTTGAGTATTTGCTCTTGCCAGTTAGGTTTGTTGTTTTCTTCTTAAGATGTAGCGTACTCTGTAGCTCTAGCTGGCCTGGAATTGTGTAAAACAATTTAGTCTCAAACTCAAAAGCTCTACATGCCCTTGCCTTCTGAGTGCTGAGATTAAATGCAAGCACCACCACACCTGGCTCCTTAGTGATTTTTTAAGGAAGAATCATAAAAGGAGTGCCCTGAGCTGAAGCTTCAGCTCAGTGACAGAGTTCTTGTCTAGCATGTGTACAGCTTTGAGATTGATTCCTAGGCACACACAAAAATTCCATAGAAATGATTGGTTTTACACACACACAAACACAGACTCTCTCTCTCACACACACATACACACATACACACACACACACACACACACACACACACACACACGCACAAATGAGGCCATAATTCACTGACAGTAGTTGTAGTTTCAAAAGATGCCCTGTCTCTGAGAGTCTTGGCAAGTATCTACTCTTCCAAGGTCATTTCCTTGTGAATCCCATGGCTGTGCAGAGACCTAAAGGTAATCAGGCAGAAAAACCTTTATGCTATATTAACACACATGCAGAGTACCAGAGAGGAATCCTACCTTGCCCTCAGGAACTTCATGCAGGGTTAGACAGTCACAATATAGGAAGGCGGTTCATACACACCAAGGTTGTGCTCCCATTTCTGGTGTAGCTCATTTGGTGCTCTGAACCACAAGGCTCCCAACAGACAGCTTCTCCTAGCATGAATATGAAGCCAGCACATTTGCTCTTACCATGCCCACTTCCAGCAATTGTGCTCATGGAAAGATAGGAATGTCTGTGCATGTAGCCAGTGGTCTTTGACCTCCTCTAGTGCCAACAGCCCAGAACCTCTGTCCCATTGTACCTAGACCTTGTTATAAAGCTGCATCTCACCAGAATGGCTAGTTGCTGCTGTGGGATCCATTTCTGCATTGACCTTACCAATAAAGAGTTTCTCCATTTATTTTAGTTTTTAGTTGAGCTTTTACCATAGAAGGAAAAGGAATCTTTGTCTATCAAAGCAGAAAGAGGGTCAGAGCTAAGACTAGTTAATGAGGGTTTTGGTTTTGGTCCCCTCCTAAGCCAACTCTGTGTGTGTGTGTGTCTGTCTGTCTGTCTGTCTTGTGCATGTGTATGTGTATCTGTATCTGTGTATGTCTGTGTAACTATATATCTGTGTGTCTGTGTGTGTGTACATATGTGTGTATGTGCCTATGTGTCCCCACTCCCTAGGTTGGTGTTTTATAACCAGAGAGCAGCCCCAAGTGAAGGCTGACAGTGCAAAGTCCTAACCAAGCAGGCTGGGCACAGATCCTATGACCTCATCTTCACTAGAACAGTCTTCTCTCCACTTTTGCTTGCTTTCGTGGACAGAAACACGCACTTCTCATGACAAGAATGGTACTCTGTCCTGTCCTCGTGTTCTCCTCATTCCTGTCAGTGGAACTACTTTGTTAATAAGTTGCAGTGGGGGAGGGGTTTTGTTGGTTGCTTTCATGTGTGATTTGTGTGATATTTTGCAGAGTATTAAGGAGCTCTGTCGGTCAGGTGACAGCCCTCCCTGGCACCTTGTCTCACTATTTCCTCTTCACTGCAGGCACAGGTTCAGAAGACTAAAGACCTTCTCAATAATGTGGCCTCTGATGAAGCGAATTTAGAAGCCAAAATTGAAAAGAGAAAGTTAGAACTGGAAAGGAATCGGAAGCGACTGCAGACCCTGCAGAGCGTCAGGTAGAGTGGCAGCAGTGTCTGTGGGCAATGGACGTTACGCTGGAGGGAGGCAAATGGTACAAGCTGGACAGAGACCCCGTGACAGTTTCCTTGCCGCCTGTCCTAATAGCCGACTGCTGTGCTCTCTGCACTGCTTTAAATATGTCTGCAACATGGCTGAACTCTAGAGCCCTCTTAAAGTTTCTTGTAACATGAGACAAAGTGAATCCAGATGGAGGCAGTTATGCAAGTCTGGCCTTCTGAAATCTTGCCATACATTAGATTGAAACAGAACATACTTCCACCTTCTGGGTTGAATAGATATTGAATATTAGAGTTTTCACTTTGATAATTCCTCACCTGTCAACAATTCATTTTCCTTAGGACTTTGGCTCAGTGGAGAAGCAGTTCCACTGAGCAGTGTATTAGTGGCCAGAGCATTGCCTGTGTCAACGGAACCTTTTGTGTATTCCTCAGATTTTCTTTGTGCTCCTCTCTTGCCTTGGTTTATGCCTTCCCTCCTTGGTCTCAATATTTTTTGGCTTTTGTTTTTACAGTGTTGGGAGTTAGCATTGGCAGACCGCAGGCACCAAGGGGCCTCACCCTCCACCCCAGGGCCTTGCTCATTCCTCTGCTGTGCTCGTTTCATCACTGCCATGAGAGTCCTGGGAGTCACTGACAAAGTCATCCTTAAAGCGGGACTCATTCTCGTTCAGCCCCAAGTCATAATCTTTCATTTGTTTCAAAACAGGATCCCACTATCTAGCTGTCCTGGAACTCACTATGTAGAGCAGGCTGGCCTCGAATTCAGAGATCTGTCTGCTTCTGCATCCCAAATGCTGGGACTAAAAACATGTATGTGCCACTAGCCCCAGCACGCCCCAGATATTTTTGGTGGAAAAGGTGCTCTGGGCACCTTTGGGAGCCTGAGCTGGAGCCGAAGCCTGGGCCTTGGTTTGAACCTTGTGCTTTGGTTGGCAGAGCCTATGACCCTTGGCCATGTAGCTTCAAATCCTCTCTGCAAGCTTGGGGTGAGCGATGAAAGCCAGATGGCTGAGTTTGCAGTTGGGGCCCTTTGGCATCTTGGGCTTTATGGCCTCAGGCTTCACAAGGACCCTGATGTCCTCTGTGCGTGCACTCACTGCCTTTGCATTGTTGGCCTGAATCTTCTTCAGGCCTTTATTGTACTTCTTGGCAAAGCGAATGTTCCTCAGGAACTTGGGGTCAGTCCCTTAAAAGATTTGTTCTTTGTGACCGGGGTTTCTTGATGCCATTTCTGTGTCATTTGCGGGACTGGTTGTGTGTGGTGTGGTTCTTGGACTTGGCCATGTCTGCACGGTAACCCTCGGCTCCCGCAGAGCCTTGGATTGGAAGAGAAAGAGCCAATTTTTATTTCATTTGCTCGTTTTAGGCCAGCCTTTATGGATGAGTATGAGAAGGTTGAGGAAGAGTTACAGAAGCAATATGACATCTATCTACAGAAGTTTCGGAACCTTGCTTACCTGGAACAGCAGCTTGAAGATCATCACAGGATGGAGCAGGAGAGGTTCGAAGTAAGTCCTTGTCACCGGTGCAGAGGTGACAGGAGAGCGGCTTGTGTACACAGCGTTTGCATGGCCTCTAGGGACCTGAACTGTGTTGCTCACATTGAACAGCAAGCTCTTGACCCCTGAGCCACCTCCCCAGATCCTCACAGTGGTTTGTTTTTTTTGTTTTGTTTTGTTTTGTTTTTTTACAACAATCAGAGCTGTTTCTTGTTTATTTTAGAAGTTGAGAGGGCCAGTGTCTCACAGTGTCACCCTTACCAGCCTCTAGCTTCAGCCTCCTATGTGCAGGGACGATTAGACATATACCGCCATGCCCAGCTTAATCAGGGCTCCATTTGTCAACACACCTGACATACTTCCTCCTTCTGGTTCTGCACCAGGACCTGTGAGCAGGATTTTCTTGTCCATCTTGCCCTCCTAACCTGTCTGTAAGCATCTTTGCACTGGAGTGGAAAGCAGTATGGTGAAAACATGGAGACAGTTTTGCTCTCTCTTGTTGTGAGCGGGACAGCTGTGGCTGTGTCCACTGTCCTTGCAGCACGCACACTGGGCTTCTCGTGTCTCTCATTTCCTTTAGAGTGATGGGGTGTGGGAGGAGAAGGTATGGAGCCACTCCCACAGGCTGCTGGGCAGACAGCAGAGGAAGAACACAGGCTTAGGGACCTCATAGGCTGCTCAAGCAAACTTCAGTGTTTTAAAGAGGACTTAATGCGTGTCTATTTTGTATACTTGTGCTTTGCTTGAGTGTGTGTGTGTGTGTGTGTGTGTGTGTGTGTGTGTGCAGTGCCCTCAGAGGCCAAAAGTGAGCATCAAGTCTCCGGAATTGGTGTTCAGATGGTTGTGAGCCACTGTGTGGGTGCAAGGAATTGAACCAGGGTCCTCTGGAAGAGCAGCCAGTGACCCTAACCACTGAGTTATTTTGCCAATCCCCTTAAACAACTCCCTAAGGGTTTTTGCTTTGTCGTGTTGTGTCCTTTTGCTTTATATGACAAACACTTCAGTATTCACACAGTGAAGAATCAGTCATCCACTGAAGTTGATTATTCTGAATCGGTGTTTTCCCTCCACAGGAAGCTGAAAACACTCTCCGTCTGATGCAGAATAAGCTAAAGGAAGAAGAAAAGCGACTGCTCAAGAGTGGAAGTAAGGCTCTGTCCTGACTGTGAGAGGAAGTAAGGCTCTGTCCTGACTGTGAGAGGAAGTAAGGCTCTGTCCTGACTGTGAGAGGAAGTAAGGCTCTGTCCTGACTGTGAGAGGAAGGAAGGCTCTGTCCTGACTGTGAGAGGAAGGAAGGCTCTGTCCTGACTGTGAGAGGAAGGAAGGCTCTGTCCTGACTGTGAGAGGAAGGAAGGCTCTGTCCTGACTGTGAGAGGAAGTAAGGCTCTGTCCTGACTGTGAGAGGAAGGAAGGCTCTGTCCTGACTGTGAGAGGAAGGAAGGCTCTGTCCTGACTGTGAGAGGAAGGAAGGCTCTGTCCTGACTGTGAGAGGAAGTAAGGCTCTGTCCTGACTGTGAGAGGAAGGAAGGCTCTGTCCTGACTGTGAGAGGAAGGAAGGCTCTGTCCTGACTGTGAGAGGAAGGAAGGCTCTGTCCTGACTGTGAGAGGAAGGAAGGCTCTGTCCTGACTGTGAGAGGAAGTAAGGCTCTGTCCTGACTGTGAGAGGAAGGAAGGCTCTGTCCTGACTGTGAGAGGAAGTAAGGCTCTGTCCTGACTGTGAGAGGAAGGAAGGCTCTGTCCTGACTGTGAGAGGAAGTAAGGCTCTGTCCTGACTGTGAGAGGAAGTAAGGCTCTGTCCTGACTGTGAGAGGAAGGAAGGCTCTGTCCTGACTGTGAGAGAAAGTAAGGCTCTGTCCTGACTGTGAGAGGAAGGAAGGCTCTGTCCTGACTGTGAGAGGAAGTAAGGCTCTGTCCTGACTGTGAGAGGAAGTAAGGCTCTGTCCTGACTGTGAGAGGAAGTAAGGCTCTGTCCTGACTGTGAGAGGAAGGAAGGCTCTGTCCTGACTGTGAGAGGAAGTAAGGCTCTGTCCTGACTGTGAGAGGAAGGAAGGCTCTGTCCTGACTGTGAGAGGAAGTAAGGCTCTGTCCTGACTGTGAGAGGAAGTAAGGCTCTGTCCTAACTGTGAGAGGCACCTGTGGGCTTGAGAGACGGCTCAGCCGTTAAAGGCTGAGAGTCACTTATGTGTTTGAGGTTTCCCTTCAGAGGGAGGGGTAGGTGTGGATGTGCCGTGGCACTCAAGTCAAGGTCGGAAGACAACTTTCAGGTTGTCCTCTCTCCTTCCACATTTACATGACTTCCTGAGGTCAAACTCAAGTCGTCAACAGTTTTGCATGACAGGTGTGCAACAAGTTATTTACATTTCTCTAGTAGAGTTACTTAGTTTTAAAAATGTTTATTTTAATTAAATTTTTTTCTCTTAATCCAATTGTGGTAAGAACAATAGATATCTGCCCTCTTATTAACAAACCTGTCATTGTTGACTAGAAGTACCAGAATATTTTCAGATAGCAATTTTCTCACAGTTTTTATGTTTAAAAAGCTTGCTTCTCATAGAGACTGAAATGGTAGTCCTGGAGCCCGCACGGGTCTGCACCAGGTGTTCTACGTACGTGTTATGGCTGTTATCGTGGTGTTTCTGTGGACTTCTAACGGTGGGAGCGGGTCTGAGACTCTTCCTCCTACTGACTTGCCTTGTCCAGCCCCAGGTTGAGGGCTTTTGCTTTGTTCTGTGGTGTCTTGTTTTGTCCTGTCTGGTTGTAGAGGCCTGTGCATTCCTTAAGAGAAGACAGTGGGAATGGATCTGGGGGAGAGGAGGGGTGGTGGGAGCTTTCACAGTGGAGGGAAGAGAAACGGTGGTTGGAATGTGATGTATGAGAGAAAAATCTATTTTCAATAGTAGTAGTAGCAGTAGTAGTAATAATAATAATAATAATAATAATAAAGTTTGCTTCCAATTACAGGGCATCTAACCAACATTCATTTCTTGTGATACTTATGTCATTTGTGTTTATTTAAATGCTATAGTTGGCTTGAACTCTATGTAGTAATAATTATGAAAGAAAATTATCCCTACTAGTATGAACGGTCCCATATTTTAGGGCATCCTGAAAAAGGTACTGTTGCATGCAGTGTTAGTGAAAGACACTTGCCTATTTGCAAATCCCATACACAGTCATCCCAGAGTGCTCAACAAGGCCTTTACCTGTAGAAAAATGACTAAACGTGAGGCCTGGACTCCAGGTAGGAGTCCTCTCCATAATGAGGTGGCATTATTCACCAGGATGACACCAGGGCAACAGTTCCACATAAGGAACCGTGGCAGTGTATGAGGAAGAGAGAGGAGAGAGAGACATGATTTTTTTTAATCAAAAGAATAATTATGGGCTGGAGAGATGGCTTAGTGGTTGAGAGCACTCACTGGCTGCTGTTCCACAGGTCCTGAGTTCAATTTCCAGCAACCACATGGTGGCTCACAACCATCTGCAATGAAATCTGATGCTTTCTTCTCTGTCTGAAGACAACTACAGTGTGCTTATAGATATAAAATAAATAAATATTTTTTAAATGATAGCACCGAAAATAACCTTTTATAGAGTGTATTCCTGAATGCCTCCCCAATAAATTTAAAAAAATTATTTAAAAAAATTTTCTAAAAGAAAAGTATTAGTTGTCTGTGTATGTGGTGTTAGGGATTGGACCCAGAGCTTTGCAAAGGAAAGAGAAGAAAAGCACGTGCTTTACCACTGAGCCACGACCCCACCTGTGTACATCTTTATTCTAGAGTGTTACCCAGCACTTTCTTTGCAGCCCAAGCCTGTCTCCCTCCTGGCCTCCATCCGGCTTAGTTCTTTTCCATCTGCTTCTGTTTTTGTTAGGGTCAAGGCTCTAGGGTTAGTAACACAACCTGACAACACAGTGGAGTTCTCCCCTCTTAACCCAGGGCTTCTACTTTGACAGCCAGCTACTCAAATTTGTAAAAATTTCAGGTTGTCATAATGCTTTTAAGACACTTGGTCCATGTTCTTTTTGCTTTGAAAAATTGCTCAAAGCAAATATAGCATATTATGGTCTGCATCAACACTTCGCTAAGTACCTATGAACAAATCCAGGGAGTCTCATAAAATCTAATAGTTGAAAAGAGGGCTAAGAAAGGCAGGCGCTTTTGCACTGAAGCCTTAGTAGGCAGATGTTGACTGCAGTGGAATGCCTGCTCTTTTACTCTGCCTTGTGGTGTTCCTGCCAGGCAATGATGACTCGGACATAGACATCCAAGAGGACGATGAGTCGGACAGCGAGCTGGAGGACAGACGGCTGTCTAAGCCTCGGACAGCGATGGAGGTGCTCATGCAAGGTAATGTGACTCCTTCTGTCCCGGCTTCTTGTGCCTGTCTCTCAGAACTCCAAGGGCACACTTGGATGAGTGCTGCTCAGTATTACAAGCCACCGTGTAGTATGAAGGATCCCTGGAAGTACTTCCTGTCTCAGTCTTTTCTTCAGGATCTGTCTCTCAAACTGCCCGAGAGAGATCGATTCCTCTAACAGTCCCTTTGTTTGCATTCATGTAGCTAAGCTGCTCTTGGATTCACAGTGTATCTCAAGATGACCTCAAACCTGGAGCCTGATCCTCCTGCTTCTTGGGATTACAGGCTACACCACCATGCCCTGTACATGTAATATTCTTATCTGTGTCCCTGGGAATAGCTGTTTTATATTTGTGACTTCAGCTTTCCCACAGACCTCAGAAATGGCCTCTGTAGCTGAGTTCTGTGCACTATTCATTTCTGTCAGGGCAGTTACATCCCTTGTGATGAAGGAATTAGAAAGGAGGTTATGTAACCTCTTAGAAAACTCATTGATGGATGGGAACCAACACTGGGAAAGCTGTGTAACTTACTCAGTGCTAGTCTGAGAACAGCAGTGTTTTTTTTGAATCCTGCTTAAGGACGTGCAGAGTAAAATCATGTAGCCCAGTTCCAAACTATGACTGGGGTCTTCACATGCCTAAGACTGCACTTGTCTAACCAAGGGAAGGGCTTCTGCAAACAGTTCTGGGCTGCCCTGCACAGCGCCCCTCCTGCACTGCCTGGACCTAGTCAGAGTAGCTCGGCATCACCCTAGATCCAAGTACAAAGAGGAATACTGTCTTTATATTCCACAGATAGCAATGAAGTTCTACTGCATGTGAACTAACAATGGAGTTGAGTGATGTTTCCTCCCCAAATACTGAGAAGATGTGTTTCTCTTCATGATTTTCACATCCTGCACCCCAGTCCCACTCATCTCCTTGTCCCCTCATGTCTGCCCTTCCCTCAAATAAAAGACACGCAAACAACAAAACAGAGCATAGGAAACATCTCATCATGGAAGCTGGAGGGTGTCCCACGGTGCATCCCTCTGTCCACACACCTTTCCTTGCAAGTGGTCATTGCAATGAGTCACTTGTCTGGCTCAGAATCTCTGACACCGAAATATTGGATTGTCTTCAGAGCTCCTCCCGGTTATCCTGTTGTTGCCTGTGTCAAGGAGATCCTGCAGCTTTGGATCTGCAGGACTAGTTCTTTCACACGCCCCAGCCATTCACAGATGATACAGATTTTGGGATGGGCCGTCTCAGAGCCCTGGATCTGGGGCTGGGTGGTAGCTGAGCCACTCAGCACACTGGCTCTCCTTATCCCCACCACCAGGGCAAGCTCTCCATACTCAGTGGTGGCCCTCAGCAGGAGGCAGGGTCAGCTCTCCTGCTCTCATGCCCTAGGGGCTCACCCACACCTCCAGAGCCAGCCAGCTCCACTGTATTGCCCAGGCAGGATGGAAGACCCATTCTCAAGAATGCTGTGGCCAGCAAGGGGTAGGGCCAGCTCACCCTCTCCCCCAGGGTCGGCACTCCTGACTGCCTGAGGTGGCAAGAGGGGAAGGAGCAGGGGGCTAGTGACAGGACCAGCTCTCCCTCATTTTGTCCTTGGGGCTTGCTCACCCCCGCCCTCAGTCAGGGCCGGCACATTGTGCTGCTTAGGTGGGGTGCAGGGCTCCCTTCGATTGCTTCACCTGGCTAGGGGCAGGGCCATCTTTCCTGACTGCCACACGTGGTGGCAAAGGGGGCAAGGCTTCACCCAGGCACCTATGACACTTCATGGCAAAGAAATGACAGGGCCAACTCTGCTGAGTTCTCGACCTCCGGGCTGGCTCACATGCACTGTCCCCCAATACCTGCCACCATGGTAGCTCTGCCATGCTGTCCATTCAAGGTGCAGTGCCTGTTCTCCTGAGTGCTGTCGTTGGTAGGGTCAGGGCTGGCTCTCCCATGCTCATGACTGTGTAGGCAGCTTTGGGGGACAGGGTGTGTCACCTCTGTGTCCGGGCCACCTCACAGCAGACGAATGACAGGATCAGCGCTCCCTAGTGCTGCTCTGGTGAGCGTGGGAACAGCTCTCCAGAGCGCCGCATTCAGTGAGAGGCAGGCCAGTTATGTTCAGTGCCTGGACTTCCACATGTTCTCTAGTGCAATATGAGCCACAGACACCAAACACTGACGCCTGCCACTGTGTAGCCGTGGACTCAGACATGGCCCTCAGTGGCAGCTCGGGATAGGACCTCACCATGGCCCCACGTGGTGAGTCTGGCCACTCATAACAAGCTACACCATACTCAAATCTCCAGTCCCATCTCTCTTCATAGTGCTGGCTGCTTCACTTCTCTCTCTCTCCACCTGACCGCCACACACTCACACATCTTCCATCTGTGCTGCGTGGTATGGTGGTAAGCAGGTGTCTATGGCCCACCAGTGTCATGCACTGGAGGGCAGGTCTGTGGGTGGCATCGCAGTCCACAGCTCAGCCTCCCTCCCCCCATGCTGTGCTGAGTGGATTTTACTTGGTTTTCATGAGTACTAGGCATATGACAGCTTTGGCCACCAAGCCAGGCATCAAGCTAGGATGAACTGAGGACAGCCGTCTGCTCTGCCCTGACTGACATAAGAACAGCACCAACAAGGTGTCTCTGCCCATCGCCAGGGAGACAGGATATGTTTTTCAGTTATCCGTGATTCTTTTCATGGTCGTTTTGTGGTGTTGGATTTAAATCTATGGCCTTAAGCATGTAGATAAATTCTCAGCCACTAATCTATACCCCAGCCTTCATGTAAAGGGTTTATATATGTATTATATTCAATTATGTGTGTACACACATGTATGTGCACACTTGGGCACATATCCAAAGGTAACTTTTAAGACTCAGTTTTTTTCCTTCTACCATGTACATTCTGAAGATTGAACTCAAATAATTAGGCTTGGTGGCCGGCACCGTTACCTACTGAGCCATCTTGCCAGCCCATGTTAATTTTAATGTTATTGTTTTGTTTGTTGTTATTGTAACATTCATACTCTGGGGCTCAAGCTAGCTTTGAGCTCCCACTGATTCTCCTGCCTCAGTTCCTGGGTGCTGAGATTGCAGGTGTGTTGTCACACACTGGGATGTTAATATTTTTCTGCGGAGCTCCAGCATGGTGGTTCACACCTATTGACCCAGCACCCAAGAGGCTGAGGCACAATCAGGAGTTCAAGGCTTAGCTCAACTGTATAGTGACTGTCTCAGAATAGAGAGCAGGGTACAGGAATGTGGCTGTATTTGTTGACAGTTCTAATTAGTTGGGGCTCACTTAGGTACATATGTTAGTATGTATGTTGGTGTTTCCCCAGTTTTCCAAGGACGGCAAGTCTTAAATGCCATTTCCTGCCTATTTTCCAAGGATCTCATCATTTTGTGGTTTGTTTTCTCAGGAAGGCCCAGCAAACGCATCGTGGGCACAATGCAAGGTGGAGACTCCGATGACGACGTGAGTCCATCGCCTTCCCGACTCTCTTGTGCCTCCTCTCTGGGGCTGTGCTCATAGCTTAGCTCAGGTGTGCCCGTTCCTAGCACAGGGCTTGACTGGGAAGGGCTGGCTCTCCCTTGCTTGTCAGGAGCTTGTTCTCGACTCTCACAGAATATGCACACCCTTCACCGCCCTTCGCCGCCCTTCGCCCTGTTTTGCTTTGTCGCCTTCTCACGGTTCTTTCCATTCTCAATTCCCAAAGACGCAAGCAGCACCAGCCCTCTTAGGTAAAGGCAGGACTCCCAGCTCCAGGAAGCAGGTTGGTTTTCTTTGCTTGCCTCATCTGTTTGTTGTGTGTTGGCCTGCTCAGGGCTAGCAGATCCTCTCCAGGGTGATGCTTCCTCTCTTGGGCAGGAAGCCCTCAGAATAGATCCATTGCAAGAGAGGCAGGTAGTCTCTTGCATTACTGTCCTAAGCAGGGTCAAACACCAAGACTAAAGGTGAGAAAGCTGTGTGCAGTCATCAGGCTCTGAGCTGCAACCTAGAAAAGAGGTGCTGATGCCAGGGCCATGCTCCAACCCCAGCGTCCTTGGCACCCTTCTGCAGTTCTGGAGAGGAACACAGAAAAGATCTTTTCCTAGACCAGAGCCTGGGAGACACCTGGCAGGCTGAGGTCAGGACGCTGGTGCTGTGACTCCACCAGATAGATAAATGGCTAGAGAACTTAACCAAAAAGGGAAATTTGGGTTCTCAAAATGGCAGGCTTGTGTGGACTGCAAGGCTCTCTGAGCCCTGTACTGTTGTGGCCCAAAGGTAGTGGAGGGCCACCAATCCAAGGTCAGTTTGTAAAGTACAGGCCTATGTCTGGGGTCTGGCACCAGTACCTTCACAGGGACAAAACAGGACCTTATGCTCTTGGCTTATTAAGTCCTACAGTGCAGTATTACTTAGAGCCACAGGAGCAAGCTAGCACCTAGTCTGCCAAACAGGACACAGAGACACTTGTATCTTGAATTCCTAGGACAGTCACTAGAGAGTCAGGGACCACTCAGCTATAACTTTGTTTTTTGTAGCAAGGATGCACATGATAAGGTAGCTACTCCAGTTCACCCAAGTCTGAGACACGGAGGGTCTGGCCTAAAGAGGTCTGCTTCCTGGGAAGTGTGTCTGGTTCTGTTTTATCTGCTTGCATGCTTTTCAGAAGGAATGCAGCCACAGTGGCTCAGGTCTTCCCGTTTGTTTATTTCATGGAGGCTGTGTTCACAAGCCCCTCTGTCACATGGCTTTTATGTGTTCAGCATGAATCTGTTGAGTCCTATTACTGTCGGGTCCTGAATGCAACAGGGAGCAAAACCAGTCCTTGCCTCTGGGACACATATGTTCTAGGATCAATCAGTCTAGCAGACATACCACAGTCATGGTCGTTAGGGAAGAAATAAAGTTAGTTCAGGAGGTGAGAAATGAGAGGCAAAGGATTTTTTTCTCATGGTCAGGCAAGGCCTCTAATGAGAAATTGGAGTACAGGCCTGAATAAGGGACAGGGTGAGCCATGTTGAGTTGTTCAGAGCCCCTGGGCCCAGGGAGTATGAATACCTCCAGTGCCCAGGGAGTGTGAATACCTCCAATGCCCAGGGAGTGTGAATACCTCCAGTGCCCAGGGAGTGTGAATACCTCCAGTGCCCAGGGAGTGTGAATACCTCCAGTGCCCAGGGAGTGTGAATACCTCCAGTGCCCAGGGAGTGTGAATACCTCCAATGCCCAGGGAGTGTGAATACCTCCAGTGCCCAGGGAGTGTGAATACCTCCAGTGCCCAGGGAGTGTGAATACCTCCAGTGCCCAGGTGGTGGCAGGATGAGGAACTGGCTGAGAGATGAGAGATGGCACGGGCACTGCAGGCCTGTGCAGGATTCGATGAGCACCTCATAAGACAGATGTGGCAGTTGTCAGCCCGGGAGAGACAGGCAGCAAGTGCAGCTGGAGGCGAGGGTGGGGTAGCCTGAGGAAGTGAGGACATTGCTGTTGAGAAGTGCTGAGCTTCTGGATGTTTCCAAAATTGGACCCATCTTGTTTTCTTAGTTGATTGCGCCAATGTGGTGAAGAGAAGAACATGCAGACTGCTTCAGGTGTGGTATAACTGACTAAAAGCACAGGGCTTTACCTTCCTGAGACAGCATGACTTGAGGACAGGGCTGAGAAGGTGGGTTAGGAATTTGATTTTAGACTTTTATCAGGTTTGTGGCCTATTAGACTTCCACACGTTTGAAATTAAAGTTTGGAATTTAACAGACAGGGCTGTGTCCCCACTGGATTGAGTCTTTTCAGTCTTCATAACAGTGGTTTCGGGGTATGGGGTAGATTGCTGTCCTTAGGCAATGGAGGGGTAACACATGGGGACACCTGAGTACAGTAATTTACTGGGGAGTTTATCCTTCCTTTTTTTTTTTCACTGTAAGACAATGTCTTTTTCTTCTTCTTCTTTTTTTAAATGTGTTCCAGGGTGTCAGATTCCCTAGAAATGGTATTGCAGACAGTTTTGATCTGCCATGTGGTTGCTGGGAATTGAACTCAGGACCTCTAGAAGAGTAGTCAGTACTCTTAGGCACTGAGCCATCTCTCCAACCCCTGACAAGGTCTTTCTATGTAGCTCAGGCTGGCCTCAAATTCATAGTCATCCTCCTTCCTGCCTTAGCCCTGGAATGCTGAACTGTAGGCTTGTACTATAATAGGTCTGACCTTCTCAAGAGTTTCTGCTAGAAAGGAAGCAGACAGAGCAGGGTATCTGGAGAGGGCGGTAGTTGTTTAAAGAAGAGAATTTTAACATGTATGACTACTCAGGAGTATTGCAGATTGGGTAGCCAGCCATCTTGGTATATGTACATGGAACACAGGACTTGCCGTAAGAATGACAGCGAGTTGCTGCTCCCTGGATCCAGACCAAGATGGAGTTGGGCTCCCCTCCTGCTTTCCCACATTGTTGCCGCTTTCCACCCCCTGGAATAGGCCTTCCTTTCCTTTCCTTCCCTGCATCTTTTGCTGTCGACCTGTCTCCTGGGTCTCTGTACTGCAGGAGCCATGCAGCATCTAGGTTCCTCAGCACGTGTTAAGGGTATTCCTAAGACGTGCATGGAAAACAAACCCCTGTTGAACTTGGTAAAGAGCTACTGGGTATTACCTCAGTCTAGTGGAAGCGTTCAGCTGGCAGTGTGCCATGTTCCCACGGCCCCCACTGTGTGGGTGTGGTTGGCCATTGCCCTTTCAAGGGTAAAGTGGGGTCTCTAAGGACAAGGTGTCACAGTAAGCTTGCACCTCAGTTATATTTGCTATCTCTTTGCTTCAGGAAGACTCAGAGGACAGTGAAATTGACATGGAAGATGATGAAGAAGATGATGATGATTTGGAAGATGAAAGCATTGCTCTCTCACCAGCTAAGCCCAGTCGAAGGGTCCGGAAACCCGAGCCCTTGGACGAGAGTGACAATGACTTCTGACCTTCCCAAGGGACCCAGGCAGATTAAGAGCCTCAGATGTATAACTAAACAGGGACTCAGCAGGCTGGAAAGGTAACATGTATATTGTTCACTACACCAGCTGGGCTTAACCATACTGAAACTCCAACAAAGATTTTCTTTTGTCTCTCTCCTAACACTTGGGATTCCCTTACCTGTGTTCTAATTCAAATCTATAAGAAAAGCCCTTGAGAAATACAGACTTGCCACCCTGTAAGTCTTGGCTTCTGTTATTATTAAATTAGTTTTCCTTGATGATCAGGCCACAGAGAGGCTCCAGGCTATGAATGTTTTGTTTTCTCTCAGAGGCCTACTGTTCTTCCTCGAGGCAAATTCACTTCAAATTACATGCCAGCGTCCAGTTCCCCAGCCTGGCTCCCTCAACAAGTGTAGCTCCAACTTCCATTGCTACCTACTCGTGTGTGTGTGTGTGTGTGTGTGTGTGTGTGTGTGTGTGTGTGTGTGTGTGTGTGTGTGTGTGTTATATGTGTACATGTTTTAATATGAGCAGGTTCACGTTTGTGCTGGTAGGCATGTATGTGTGAAGGCCAGAGGACAACCTATGCCTGTTCCTCAAGAACTGTCCACCTTTTGGAGAGTGTAGGGATGAGTTTTACTGGGGCCTGGGAGCTCATCGATTTACTAGACTGACTAGACAGTCAACTCCAGTCTTATCTCCCACTTCCCAGGAATTACAAGCGCACACTAAGGGTTTAGGGGAAGACTTTGGAGACTGCACTCAGACCCTCATATTTGCATGGCTGACTGTGTCAGCTGAATTGTATTCTCAGCCCAATTGGCATTTCTTGTTTTCATTTTTGAGACAGGGTCTCACTAACCTAGAACTCCTATGAACACCATACTGGCCTTGAACTCACAGAGGTTCATCTGCTTCTCCCTTGTTGGTATAAGCCCATGCCCGTGCATGTAGAAGCCAGAGGAGGACATTAGGTATCTTCCCGGTTACTTTCAGCCTTAGTCCTTGAGACAGTCACTTCCTGAGCTGAAGCTGGCTCTTTTTCAGCTAGGCTGGCTGGCCAACAAGCTCTTGGTACACAGTGCTGGGATTACAGGTCTGTGTAGCCACACCCATATTTCTGCTGTTTGTTATTGTTTTGTGTTTAAGTTAGGGTCTCACTGTGTACCCTTGGTTGATGTGGAACTTGCTGTGCAGAGCAGGCTGACTTTGAACTCCAAGAGATGTGCGTCCCTCTGCCTCTGGACTGCTGTGATTGGAGGTGTGCAGTCCGCTGTGTCATTCTGCCTGTCATGTGGATAAGCTGGGGACCCAAGCCTAGGCTCTCATGCTTGTGTAGTAAGTGGCCACACCCACTGAGCCTGCTCCCTAGGCCCCGGCATGCATCACACACAGAAGAAATGTGTGGGGTTCTCTTTATGTAATTTATAAACAGAAGATTTCAAAAGCTACCTACCTCTCCAATAAAATGTACAAAATGTAGAATGTTAGAAGGCCTAGTGGGAAAGGAGCTCACCAGGAAACGTAGCCAGTCCACAGAGCTCACATGGTGCAGAGAGGGAACTCCCTCCCTCCAGTTGTCCTCTGACAACAGCACAGGCATGAAAGCATCCACCTACAACTCCACACACAACAAATGCAGTTTAGAATGTATTCAACACTGTATTTTTATACAATTAAACTTTACTTGAACGAATTATGTTTTAACTTGTCCTATCACATACATAAACTACCATTTGTCACTGTCAAACATCTCTGTTTTTTGAGGCAGGGTCTCATTGTGTAGCCTTGGCTGTCCTAGAACTCACTTGAGTTGACCTTGAACTCAGAGATCTCCCTGCCTCTGTCATGAACTTGCTTTGAAGAGCAGGTTGTCTTAAACTTCCTGTCTCTGCCCTTCTGTACCCTGGACTCAAAACCACCCCTGGATGGTTGTTCCTTGTGGTGGTGGTGGTGGTGGTGGTGGTGGTGGTGGTGGTGGTGGTGGTGGTGGTGGTGGTGGTGGTGGTGGTTGGTGGTGGTGGTGGTGGCAGTTGTGGCCATCACAGAGAAAGTCACAGGGCTGGAGAGGTGGCTCGGGTAAAAGTGCTTGCTGCCTATGTAGAATACTAGAGGTCATAGCTCAAGTTCCAGGGTGTGTGATGTCATTTTCTGACTCCTGCAGGCACATGTGAAACACACTCAAAGGGCTCGCAGTGGGAATCATGAAGACTGTTCTCTTTACTTGAGACAAGAAGAAACCATGAAATCTTCTTTTCCAGTCTATCTTGGGGGAGGGGTGCAGCTGCCACACTATAGACTTGACAGTGGGGAGAGGCTTCGGAGTCCACACTGCTGTAATCAACAGGGCAGACCTCCTGGCCTGACCCTAAATTCCTGCTTTCTGAGACACAGTCTCTCTCTGGTTTGGAACCCACTGTTCAGCAGGGACCCTGACCGTGTGTCAGCAGTGCCACCTCTGCGTGCTGTGGATGTGTGGGAGTAACAGGGAGGCTGTAGTGTAGACAGTGCAGTGCTGCCGAGGTGACACGATTGTGGCCCCTCGGGAGGCTGAGGATAAAGCCCTAGGTTTGGGACCCAGCGCATTGGTTCATGGCATCTATTTGGCTGTGACCATGGAATCATTTTGCCATAGGTACATTTCCTGTGCAGATTTCTTTTCACTAAGTATTTATTGAGCAGTTATGGTCATGCTTACAAATGCATGAAAAGGTACATACAATGTCGGGGTACTAGAGGCTTGGGAACCTAGAGTAAGGAGCAGCAAGCCTTCTCTGGAGGAGTCAGGAAGGTATGTTTGAAAGTCAGATTGGACTGGGTCTTCTGGGTCATCTCTGTTTTGTAGCACTGGGGATGGAACTTAAGAGTCTTGAGCTCTACTGTGATCTATAACTCAGCCCTGAGCTGGCCAAGTAAGATCCATCACATACAATCTGTGTAAGATCAAGCCAGCCAAAATCCCCCATAGATAGAGGAGATGATCTCTACACCCTGCTTACTGAGGAGCTATTGGCAGTTAATAGCTGCTTCAAGATGGAGAATCTTTTTTCCTTTTTCCTTTTTTTTAAGGTGTTCCCACTGGTATGTTTCCCATGGTCCAGTGGGTAAACCCCTCTGCATGTCCATATGGACTACAGAGAGAGCAGAAAGAGGAGGCAGTGTATGTGATTGTTGTGAGACCCCGAGGAGTCTTAGCTCAGTAGCACAACCCACAGAACACAATTAGACAATAGGTCGCTGTAATAACAAGAGGCTTTTATTCCATGTACATGGGGTCACTCATCCTCGCAGGGAGAGTCAACCCCAAACTCAAAAAGCACACATCTTTTATACTTTTTTGTGAGGGGGGGTGAACTACTATCTTACCATTGGTCACCAGTATAATTTTCAGAAAGAGGAGAGGAAGGGGGGAAGAAAGTGGGGAGAAACTTTGGCAGTAAGGTTGTTGACAATTTGTGTTCTTGAAATTCAGTACAGGGAGGGGTAGGGGAGCTGTTCCTAAAGCAGTCATTTTGTTTTGTCTAAATCAGCTTATTCAGTATAGCTTGACCTGTCCACTAAAACTTTGTTTTTACATTTTCAGAACCTTGTTTATATATTTCAAAACTTTGAGGGGTTTTGTCCTTGTTTTGTTTCTCAGAAATGGTTGACTATAGCATGAGCTAACTATGACATGCGTCAGGACCCTATCTAGGACTTTCTAGAGGGCCAGGTGGCTATCAGTCAGTATATTCTGCGTTTTTTTACTGAGAATTACTCTGGGCCATTGTTTTTATTTGTCTGTCACAGGCGAGATCTCATAGCCTTGGGATGACTTGAAAAATCTAAGAGTCTGACTTTAAACATTGCTGTGTCTTTGGGGTCTCACATTCTAAGAATGGGGTGTTTTGGAAAAGTCTCAGAGCCCCCAAAAACTTTGGTTTTTTTTTTATATCATGATCATATAGTTCATTGTAAACATGTATGAAAGGCTCAGAGAGTTCTTCTAAGCCTGACAAAACAAAATACTGCAGCTGGAGAGATAGCTCAGAGACTGAGAAAACTTACTGCTCTTCCAGAAGCAACTCAGTGCCCACCACTCCAGGTGACCCACAGCCAACTCTTAGCTCCAGTTCCAGGGCATCTGATACATTCTTGTAGCTTCCTTGGGCAACTGTACTCACAAGTGTGTACCCTCACACAGACATACACATAGTTAAAAATAAATATATATTTGTAAAGACCAGGCAGGTGAGAACCACAGACACATAGAGGTGTTTGAGGACAGGCACGTAGGCCGGCATGCTTGGTACGTAATAAGGGAACAGCAAAATGAGCTTCTTACATTGCTAAGGAATTAGCGAGGTTTTGCTCAGTGATGGCAACCTCCAGAGATAGGTTTTAAAAAACAAATTCTCATGCCTTTAACCCAGCACTAGGAGGCAGAGGCTGGCAGATCTCTGAGTTCAAGGCCAGCCTGGTCTACATAGAAACCTCTGGGCCAGCCAAGGCTTAGTGTTGTAGGAAGAGCTCAGGTGATGGCCTTCTTCTAGATTCAAGTGCCTAAAGGGATGTTGGGAGGATAAAGGGCTTTGGGGATTACTCACTATGGCAAAGCTGTACTGAAAAGTGATTGGAGGTGAGACATCCTAGTTGGGTATTTGTTAACTGAGACATACAGCCAATCAGGAAGTACAAATAGCAAATGTCGGGGACTTACACTAGAAATATACCGACACCCGTATAGTAGGTATGTCTAGTGATGACTGGCAAGTGCACACGCGTGGGAGAGCTCCAGACAAACCTCTAGACAGAACACACTCACCTCTTGGAATTACGAAGCAAAGAGAAGCAGGGAGGAAGAGGAGGGACTTTTCATGGGGGATAAACACACAGGCTACCGAGGACCATAGCGGTGACCAGAGTGAATGACAGCAGTTGGAGCAAGGCTGGCATCAGCCTGACATTTACAGAGTCTGAGATGAAAAGTAACAAGATGCACTTAACAGCAGGAGAAAATGCAGAGAACAGAAACTGTCCAACAAAAGATGAATGGGCAGAAAGCCAAACCACTGTTCCACTTAGTAGTCTGTCTCAGCTCCAGACTCACCGTTTGGCTTGCTTGTGGTGACGCAGCTAGACCTTGCCAGCCAGACAGCTGGGACACCGTGACAGTGGACTCTGGACAGACTTTCTGGAAATGGGGCCCTTCTAGGTCTGGTGAGACTTTTGGGATCTTTAGAGAGCACCTCTTTCCTTGCAGTGTCTGGCCCTCAGACCCAGAGACTAGGTTCTGTAGGGTGCAGCTTTCCCGCCATTTCTTTGCTGACTGCCTGCTGTCCTATAAGCTTTAGTCAGAAACAGTGTACGCCAGAAGAACAGAGCAGCATCCTGCTGTTGGCAGTGCAGAAGGAACCCAGACCTGCTGGATGAAGCCTCAGGCTGGGAGCAACGTCATAAAAAAGGGATGAGGGAGGAAGAGGAAGGAGGAGGAGGGAGAGGGAGAAGGGGAGGGGAGGGGAAGGGAGAGGAGGGGAGGGGGAAGACAGCATTCTAGACCCAGAAACAATACCCTTCAAAACCAAAATGAATACACTTTCCATTTCCAAGTGTTGTCCTTGGAAGGTTGTACTTCTGTTCCATTTTATTGTTAGGCCTTCTGCGTCTGTTTAACCTGAGGCCCTCTCAGACTGCAGGAACATCTTCCTGCAGACAGGCCCACTTTGTAGTCGGTCCTTGCATTTATGTAGCCATACCGCTACAGTTAGGCTTAGGTGAACATTTTGGCAGAAATACTCCATCAGTGCTGTGTCCCATGGTCACACATGGTGTTCACTTGTCCCACTTAGTCACTTGTTTTCCTGAGATGCGATTTCATGTAGCACAAACTGGTCTTGAATGCACTGTGCATCCAGAGACAACCTTGAACTCCCGGTCCTCCCTCCTGCCTCCACCGAGTGCTGAGATTACAGGCTGTTCCTGGTTCCGGTCTAATCTCTTTGTCGGTCACTTGCTGTGTTGCCTCTTTCCCTACGTAAGCAGAACATCACCTCTCACTATCAACTGTCAACTGCCGTGATCACTCTTCTGAATGTGCAGGTTTTATGTTTTTGTTTTGAAACTCACTATGCAGCGTAAGCTGGCCTCAAGTTCATGATTCTCCTTTCTTGGCCTTTCAAGCACAAGTGTGTGCTACAGCTTCTGGATACTCTTTTTTTTTTTTTTTTTTTTTTTTTAAAGACAGGGTCTCACTATGTAGTTTTGGCTGTCCTAGAATATACTGTATAGACCAGGCTGGCCTCAAAGTCAAAGCCTCACAGATTTCTCTGCCTCTGCCTCCCAAGTGCTGAGATTACAGGTCTGCACCGCCACGCCTGGACTTACTCTGTGGTCTTTGTAAGCATTTATCTCAGTGCCTCTTGAGACCCATGACATTCATGTAGGTTTTCCTGTCTCAGCCAGACAATGGAAGAAATTTACCACAGGGAAGCACAGCTTATTTGTCCCTGTGGAGGAGCTACAGCCACTGTAAAGGTTTTGAAAGCCTAAATTCAGGATAACGGCATCCCGGTTTCAACACTTAACTCGCCATGGATAACTAGTGTGCTGGACTGCGACCGTGGCAGGGTATGGCAGATGACTGAGAGATCTTGCAGGAGAGCACGGAGCCTTGGGGACTTACCTTTGACCCCAGAATTATAGCATCAACCTTTCCTTCATCTTCCCAAATTTCTAGTATTTTCTCCATTATGTATCTAAGGGTTACACCCCAAAACTTTCTTCTTCTCTTCAGAAAGGAAAAAATGGACCCCTTGTCACCTTTGGCAAGCTGATGTGCTTAATGGGCGGAAACACTGAAGAGTGATGTCAGCCATGTGAGTGTGCAGGGTGGGAACAGATGGTGCGCCGTGTGAGTGCACAGGGTAGGAACACTGTTGTTTTGTTTTCTTTTGTTCTTTTAAGTTGGGGCGTGTAAAGTCCCTGGGGATGAGTAAGCCAGGACCAGCCTCCTACTTTGTGGAGCTTTGAGACTTTGCCCCTGAGTGCCCCTTGGTGGTAGACCCTTCCTGTCTCTATGCCATGACAGTAGCCATGTTTCCTCTGACTGACCCCGGGCAGGAAGGTGCCTGTGAGTTCTGTTGGAGTGCCCTCCCTTCCTCTATTTCGGAGAGCTGGCCCAGCAGAATTTCCGATTTCAGGTAGATCTGCAGAGACCAGAGGTCCTCTCGTCAGAAGCTTCTAGTTGAGTTGCTGCGCAGCCTCCAGGAACTCGATTTCCTTACATTTCCACAGTGCACATGGGAGCGTTTGTCTTGACAGCCTCTGAGATCATCCTGGCAGCAGATTCCCCAATGGGATTTCCCTGAAGACTAGGACAGAAGAGTTAGGACAGACCTCAGTTTCCACAAGTTGTCTTTAGTAACACGATTGTCACTGTAATGAACCCAGGACCCTGCTGAATTTGCCCTCCTGGGATCTCTCCTAGACACACTCCTCTGGCAAGTTCCTTCTTAGACCTCGTCTCCCCCATGGAGTTGTCAGAGTGTCTTTAGATCACCTCATTCCCAGAACTGGACTAACGGTAGAAGCTGGTCTGGGAGCAGTTTGGGGGCTCAGCAGAAGTCGCTGGGAAAGATGGGTGCTGCTGGGTGTACTCACTTAATATGATGCAGACCATGGTTCTCGGACAGTGCAGCGGCAACATATATGGCCCCGTCCATCCCCAGGGAGTTCTCTTGGAGACTGTACAGAGAAGAGACAGAGAACCGTGGTGAGCCGCCAGGACAGAAAAGACAGAAGGGGCAGCACTGCCTCTTTGAGCTGAGGATAGCTTGAGTAGTTCTAAGGTTGATTATCCACAGGCACCATAGCAACGGCTAGATTGACATTTGACCCCTAAACTGCAGCCAGGTACTCTACCCAAGACCATAACTTTGTATTTTAAGGACATTATTAAAGAGGATGAGCAAAGCGACCTTCAGTGGATGTGGTCAGTGATGGTCATAACACCGCAGTCGGTTAATCTGTTAGGACGCAACTAAAGGACACTGCATGCTTCGTCTGAAAAGCACAGGCAGAAGTTGGCTGCTTTGGTTTGCATGTGGGTCACATGATCACTTACTTGAGTCTTCGGAGACTGGAGTTTAACTTCAGAGCATTTGCCAAGGCCTTGGCTCCAGCTACCCCAACGTTGTTTCCTCGTAAGCTGTGAGGACAAGTGAGAAGCCTGAGGTGCAGGGATCAGCTGTGGGCTGTGGGCTTATCTGGACATTACTAATCACAGAAATTGGGGGTGGCTTCTTCCTTAGCAGTTAATGGAAGCCTGTCCTGTTTTTCTACTCCAGCGAAGGAAAAGCTAGGCTGAGACAGGAGCAGTAACTCTCCATCCAGAGGTACACAGTACACTGTGGTTGCTGGGATCCCGGAGAGCAGGAGTGACATGGGCCCCACCCACATGTGTCACCAGAAGTGACGTGGGCATCGGGGAGCCCCGAAGAGCTTGAGCCCCACCCACACCAGGAATTGGAATTGATGCCAATTCCTGGGTGTGGGGCTTGGGGGGATACCACTAAACAGAGCCTTTGGACCTGTTTGTCTGGCACAGGCCCAACCCAGGACATAGTGCCATAGTGAGTGCAGGAACATCAAAGTGGGGACGGAGAAGATGGAGCACACTACCTAAGAGGTCATGAAAATCATCTCCGTGTCTGTAGTTGTCTGTCTTCAGGTTTATTCCTTTTGAATCTGTAGCTTCATTTTTCCCCCAGCAAATATCTGTCGACAGCACCAGGAATACTCACTCAAGAATCTCCAAGGTTCTGTTCACAACCAGGGCCTCCCCAAGTGCCTGGGCCCCTTGGCTACCAATGGAGGCCACCTGTAGGCTGTACATAAGAGGAAATGCAGTCAGCGTGGGTAAGCGGGCTCCTGTGCTCCTGGCCCCTCTCTGCCCTGCGCCAGGCCTCCCTCTGTACGCTGTACCCCTTAGTTAGGTCTAAACACTGAGAAATGGCATTAAGGGTTGTTTTCCTGTGATTCTTCCAAGAACACTGCATCTCCCACCTCTATTCTGACACCTAAAAACAAGGTCTAGATGCAGGTGAGAGATAGGGTAGTCTTCTGAAAGAGCTTAGGACTTCTGTACCTGTCTGTACCTGCAATCCTTCCTACATGTTTGATTACCCAAGCACTAATACTAGAAAAGCCAAACAGCTTTCCCAGACTGATAAACAAAGATGGCTGTTGCATGAGGGAGTGGTGAAGGGAGTGATCTACTTGCTGAAGGGGTGATCTACTTGCTGAAGGGGTGATCTACTTGGCTCCCACACCCAGAGGACTTACTAGAGAGCAATGAGGGTTGTGTTCACCTTCAGTGCGCCAGCCACTGAGGAAGCTCCTTCGTCCCCTATGGCATTCTCCTGTAAACTGAACAGTGTGACGCATTGGTATAAAAGGAGCACAAACCAACTCTCTGGGCAAGGCCTGTGGAGTTGGGTTTCTTTACACACACCAGACTTACATCAGGTCCCTGTTGGGCAGCCTTTGTGCCCTTGGCATCATAATTAATACACAGAGGAACCTAAGGAATCTGTGTTTCTGAACAAACCGTCTAAGGCAGACAAGCAAAGAGACATGGAAATTGTTATCAACAAGGTTTGAGAACAAAAGGTATGCTTTCAAAACCAATGAGATTAACCTGAAGTCCTCTCTGTACCGCTGGGGGGCGTTGTTTTTTGATAGACAGCTTTTCTGTGTAGCCCTGGCTGTCCTCAAATCCAGAGATCTTCCTCCCCCTGCCCCTCCCCCCCAAGTGCTGGGATTAAAGGTTTGTGCCAGCACCCCCTGCTCTGTTCTTGCTGGCTAGGCTTTATGCATCTTTTCTCCTACTTCCAGTTGGAAGGAAAAAGCAAATTCTGGGACAATAAGTGAGTGTGTCCCAGGTGTTGAGGGGTTCAAAGCCACAAACACCATTCTGCTGCGTGCAGGCTAGTTTCTGTCAAGTTTACCCAAGCTAGAGTCCCATGAGACAAGTGAACAGGAACTGAGAAAATACCTCCGTAAGAATAGCCTGTGGCCCATTTATGTATTATTGAAGTGGGAGAGTCTATTGCACTGTGGGTGGTGCTAACCCTGGGTAGGTAGACCTGGGGTATATAAGAAAATAAATTGAGCAAGCCAAGAAGAACAAGCCAGAGGTCAGCACTCCTCAGTGGTCTTCACTTTCTATCTCTAAGTTCCTGTCTTAGCTTCCCTCAGTGATGACTTACAAACTGTAAGGTGAAATAAATCTTTTCCTTCCTAAGTCATTTTTTGTCATAATGTCTTATTACACCAACAGACAAGTAAGTTTATTAATGCCCTCTCAGAACTCAACTAGAAAGGTACTAATAAATGAGCGCAGTGATAGGTCAGGTCTAAGCTGCAGGGAAGATCAGCAGGGGAGGCAGACCTGGTGGGCCTTGGAATCCAGGCCTCGGGTTACACTTCACTCCACAGCCACAGTCAAAGACCTCACCCATAATGAAGGTAGATGCTGTTTTGGAAAGCTCTCTGGCCTGCAGCGTGAGGGGGATGGCCTAGTTGTGGATGGAGGTCACACTGTGGCAGGTGACATGGCCTGGCTGGTGGCAGTCCACAGAAGCCGTTGGAGGGGCAGTGGAGAAGAGGTCAGCAGGACTTACAGATGAGCTGGGAGTGGGTGGGGGCCCAGTTCATGCCTCGGGCTTGCACAATGCTTGGTCCCAGTGGTCAGAGGGAGAACTAAGAAGCAGGCCTGCCTGCCAGAGGATGCAGTGACTTGCAATTCCTGTGACACTGAGGACACAGGGCAGCATGGTGTGGATTCCTGTGCAGGAGTTCAGGAGGCACCTGGGTTAGTTTCTGGGTTGCCTTGCTATTGCTTTGATAACACACCATGGCCAAGGCAACTGAGAGAAGAAAGAGTTTATTGGGGGCTTACAGTTTCAGAGGATGAGAGTCTAGGACCGTCATCACCACAGTGGAGAGTATGGGAGCAGGCAGCTAGACATGGTGCTTGAACGGTAGCTAAGAGCTTCCATCTGGATCCACAGGCATATGACAGGGAGAGCTAACCGGGAATCGCTTGTGGTTTTGAAACCTCACAGTCTATCCCTAGTGACACACTCCCTCCAACATGGCCACGCCTCCTAATCCTAAATTCTACTAATTGGCCACCAACTTCAAGTGTATGAGCCCATGTGGGCTATTCTCATTCAAACCACCCAGTAGTGGTGTGGGAAAGAATGAGAGGTGCCAGCTAGAGAAGATGTATGGAAGATGGAGAAGAAACAACAGGAAAGGCAAAGGAGGCCCAGACAAAGAAACCTTGGGCTGAGGAGATGACTCTGTGGGTAAAAGGCTTGCCTCGTAAGCAGAAGGTCCCGAGTTAAGATGTCCAGAGCCCACAAAAAGCTGGATGCAGTAGCACATCTGTACCCCAGCTCCCCTACAGGGGGATTGGAAGAAAATGAGAAACCCCAGAAGCTTACAGCCAGATTGCCTGGCATGTGTATGTACCCCGTCTCTGAGATGGGAGAGGGTGGTTGGGAGAGGGAGCACTTTCATGGAGGCAGTGGGAGGGAGAGGGGGATGGGATTGTGGGAAAGGGATAACATCTGAAATGTAAATGCAGAGAATTTCCAATAAAAAATTGGAGTGGGAGAGACTGTCTCAAACAAGGTTGAAGGCAAAGGCCAACCTCCTCATACACACCCTGGTATATGTATGCCCACACTCACAAACTTAATACACACATACACACACACACACACACACACACACACACACACACATATACACAAAGATTAGGACTAGTAAAATAGCTCAGCAGGGGCTTGCCATCAACCCTGATGACCTGAGTTTGAATCTTGGAACTAACTCAAGAGTAGCTCCTGAGAGTTGTCCTCTGACCTCCACACACGTGTCAGGGCAAGTGTGTGTGCACGTGCGCTTGCACAGACACACACTTGTTTGTTTTGTTTCTCTCTGTAGCCCTTGATGTCCTGGTCACTCTGTAAACCATTTGCCTCTGCCTCCCAAGTGCTGGGATTAAAGGTGAACACCACCTCCCAGTGTTATCTAGGGATGTCTGTGTCTGTCTCTGTCTCTGTCATTCTGTCTCTGCCTGTCTTTCTGTCTCTGTCTCTGTCTCTGTCTCTGTCTCTCTCTCTCTCTCTCTCTCTCTCTCTCTCTCTCTCCAGGTGAGGACTGAAACAAGTCTGTGTTCATATGGTAGAGGACACTATTTTTAAAGATCATCAGACCAGCCCCGTGCCTGGAGACTGCCCCTTCCCCATAGGCCACACTTACTCTAAGGTGGTCAGGGTCCTGTTCAGCTGGAGTGCTTGTCCCAGAGCCCTGGCTGCACCAGCCTGGATGAAGTTCCACTGCAGGCTGGAAAGATACAGACCCATGATCACGTGGTACAAAAATAGGCTAGAGAGGCTCTGAGGGACCAGGAAGGTCTGGTGGCTGGGTGACTACGTAAGGATATGGCAGGGGGGTCCTGAAGTTCCCTTCATGCTCAGCCCCCAGAGAGCTGGTGCTCTACCAGGTGTAGCCATGGGGACAAGCCCAGATATTCTCCATGAAACATAGGTCACTCTGAGTCACAGCCATAATGCTTGCCTCATGATCTAGGTCTATTTGAGGATAACCTCGGGAACCCAAACCCAGGATAGGGATACCTGTCCCAAATCCATCTGCCATACTTTGGGTAGCCCTGCAGCTAAGGATGGGGACTGGGCAGGGTATAGGCTTACTGAAGGTGCGTGAGGGAGTGGTTTTCTCCCACTGCTACTGCCACGGCCTGGGCACCTTGGTCATGGAGGAGATTAGCTGTCAAGCTGGCAAAAAGGGAACAGGGGCTAGTTAGGAGCTGCCATAAACCACCCCCATCCGGGTCTACCCCCAAAACACACTCAGCACTGATAGTGAGTTGGTGTGCTTCATGCTTATGGAGAACTCTGGTGTGCCAAATATACTCAGTGTGGTTACAGGTTATGCAACCAGGACACACATAACTAAGAACAGGACTTGCTGCCCATTGGCATGGTCCCGGGCCAACTCTTTAGGGTCCTGTCCCATGTGCTTATCTATCTCCGTGGGTAAGGCCGAGAGTTCTTGTATCAGGGTTGCCAGTAGATATCGGGCCTCCTTGCTGGCCCTTCCCAAATCAAGCCCTTGTCCACCATTGTAAACTGTGACAATAGCAAGGGTCTGACCCATCATAGTGGTGAGCTGAGTAGGTGGAGAGGCATATATCCCCTCGTCCTCCATTCCTCCAGACCCTACCACTTACTCCAAGTGCTTCAGAGTGTTGTTCGAGCAGAGAGCTTGAGCGAGGGCCTGGGCTCCTTCTGGGCTGATGGAGTTTTCTCGAAGGCTGAGGAGACATAAGACTCTGAGCATCTGATCATGGAAAGCGAGGCTTCCAACAGAGTAAGCCCATGCGTTTAGACTTTTTGAACCCCAAGAAACCACAGACAGGCCCTTGGTCTCCTGGGATGAGATGTGAAGGAACCTGTTTCAGCCAGTCAGGACTCTACTCAGGTCTACCAACAGTGCAGAAGACACAGGAGGAAGGGGACAGGATCTGAGTTAGGCGCAAATAGTGCCTGAAGGACTTGTACTTACAGGAGCAGCCCACCACTGCCACAACTGACAAAGTAGGAAAAGGAGCGCTGTCATGTTCTAGAACCATGCCTGTACCAACTACAGATGTCTCCCCACTGCTCTTTCCGAGTCCCAGAGGCCTTCTATGCCCACTGGTCAAAGGGACAACGTCCCAGCTGTGGGGTTCGGCTGCCAGGGCTTACTTGAGACTGGAGAGTATCTGATTAGTGCAGAGGACTCTCATCAGCACCGCCACTCCTGTGTTGCTGATGGCATTGCTCTGTAGGCTGCAGACACAGGACAAGGTACTGTTGGTGTGGGCTGTCCTGGGACCTGGAGGGACCTGTCTCATCCAGCCTGGAGCCACGCCCATGGGGTCCAACAGGAAGTTGGGGACCTAAGAACTGCTCTCCTCAGCCCTCTTTCCCCTCCCATCACTGTACTTTCTAGCTCCTGCCAGGCAAAGGCAGGGAGATAGCCTGCCTTATCTCCTTGAGAGATAAGTCCTGAGGTTTGAGCTGCCTTGACAGGGGCTACAAACCGGTTAGCTCCACTCCAGAGGCTGCAAAGTGGCAAAACCATGCTAATGTGGTAGCAGAATGCAGCCAGCCCCGCCCTGCCTTCCAAAGCTCTTCTTCAGCCCCTGGTGCCCACTTAGGATGGGGCACACAGACCGTGTCATTGTAAAAACTGCAGAGAAGTAGAGCTGTAGGCTGAATAGGACAAAAGGTGGACGGGGGTGGGGGGGTCAGAAAAGCACGGAGGTGGGGCTAGGGTTGGTAGGGCTCTCCCATGGAAACGGGTTCAGGAAAGGGAGACTCACTCCAGGTTCTCCAGGCCCTGGTTCACCTTCAGAGCCTCAGCCAGGGCCATGGCACCTCTGTCCCCAATAGTATTACTGGAAAACCTGCAAGAGACAAATGGTGGTGGGCTGCGCCTAGGTGTGGGAGCTCAGGAGAGACCACCTCTGTCTCAAGGGTGTCTGGTGCAGTTTGGCCTCAGTTGAGCACATCTGAACTCACTGAACAGCGCTAAGGGTTAGTATGTCTGGGACTTCATGTGGAGGTGACCAAGAGATGGTGTTTCCTTCTGAGAGCAGGGAAGCAGTAAGGAGAGTATGCCTGTGAGGCTTGAGGCCCACCCAGTCCAAGTCTGGGCTTTAATTCTCCTCATCAGTGTTTTGTACAGCTAACCTGCATTCCCCCAGCCATCAGTTTCTCTAAAGCCTCTTTCTACCCAATTAGCCATCAGTCAATCTATCCACTCATACATACATCACCTACTTACTGACCCATCCATCTACTCCTCCTCCATCTAACCATCCACTCATACATCTCATCCCTTCATCCATCCATCCATCCATCCATCCATCCATCCCTTCACCCATCCTTCCATTCACCCATCCATCCATCCATCCTTCCATCCATCCATCCATCCATCCATCCTTCCATCCATCCATCCATCCATCCATCATCAATCCATCCAGCTACCCATCATCCATCCCCCACCCACAAATATGTAGGGAGAGCTGGCCTTCTTCTTGACACTGAGGATACCAATTTGGCCTGTTGGCCTTTCTCACATGAGTTCTTTCAGACTCCTGTTCTGCTTTAGGGCATCTGCCATCTTCTGGGCTCCTCTGGGCCCAATTAAGTTCTTCTGTAGCCTGTGAGAGATGAGAAGGGTTCATCAGCAAAGCCAGCCACAGTCATATCCAGGCCAAAGCTAGTCTGGGTTGTAGGTACAAGATCGAGGACAAATAGGTGACCATCTCCCTTTGCACTAAGTGCACACAAATAGGGGATCATCTCCAATTATGTTCAGTGTACACACAGGATCTGGTTGACAGGGTTAAGGGAAAGAGGCTGAGAGTAAGAGCCCCCTGTATGCGAGACTTCCATGCATAAGGCTGCCAGCTAGCAAGGTATATGTCCCATCTGGATCCTATCTGCCTCCTACCTCAAGAAACTTCCGCAGGAAGACTATAGGACAGATGGGGAAGGACCTCTCCCATTTAAAGTTAGAACGCTCTCCATACAGTGGAAAGAGACGGGCCCACGAGATGACTCGGCAAGTAAAGGTGCTTGCCACCAAACCTGAAGCCTGGAGGACTAAGTTCAATCTCTAGGACACACATGCTGGAAAGAGAAAACTGATTCCCGCATGTTGTCCTCTGACCTCCGTACTCCCGCCATGGTGTGTACGTGCATACTTCCGTGCGTACACACACTAAATAAATGAAACAAAAAAGTGTACCTGCACTATACGTGCCCACACATCTTTTCTTAAAGGAAACGCCCTCTTCCTTTTCTAGAATATTCTCTTGAAACCATGGATGGTAAATCCTAATTTGTTCCTTTGAGATGTGCTGTCTCCTTACAAGCTCAGCTTCCTCTGGCTTCACAGCCCAGGAGTATGGTTTTGGGGGTCTTGGTTTTGTTTTTTGAGACAGGGTCTCTCTAGGTAACCTAGGCTGGCCTTGAACTCACTAGAGAGATCTGCCAGCCTATGCCTCCTGGGTGCTGGAATTAAAGGTGTCCACCACGCTGCCTGGCTCCCTGGGGTCTTTCTAAGAGTCTTGAGGCCTTCCTTTCCAAGATAAACATCAAACAAGATAGCGCCCCTCTTTCCCTGCTACCATGAGATGGTGGGCACCTGGTTTCAAGTGATGAAGTACCCGATCATCATAAACAGGAACAGTTTTGTTCCGGAGGCAAAAGCAACTAAGGGGCACATGGTCTCTCAGCAGATGCTGAGCATAGGATAAGTTGCTAAAAAGGAGCTGCCAGCTCTTCACGCTGCATGGAAGGGGTCGCCTCTGCTGGGCTGACGGGAGGGTGGGGGCTGTCTTTGCAACCTCACTGGAGTTGCCCATGATGTTGCTTTTACAGCCAGATCTGTGCCCTTTCAATTAAAGAGTGCAGTATTTTTTTTCCTACCTCTGTGGAGAAGATTTTCTGGGTTCGCAGGAGTTTTTTACTTTCAGTAATTCTTCATACCTATTTGAAGTGGAAACTTACGGTTTCTTTGGAAAGTCAGTTGTGTTGGATGGTGTTTTGCTGGGGCGAGCACGCAAAAGGACAACGCAACGAAGGACCCTTCACTAATGAAAAGCATGTATTGCTCCGCCTTACACTGCATAGCTGAGCTCCGTTTCTCGTGACTCCATAGCAAGAAATGCACCTAAAAAGTTCTGGTGGTGTTCTGGCAGCTCTTGCTACTTCCTTGAACTCTGGCCAATTGGCAGAGTGATGTTTAACTGATACAGACTCAGGTGGAGTTTTGCCAAGACAGACCTACAGGCTGAGGAAGACACGTCTTGAGGCAAGACCCATGGAGGACACGTGATGTTTGGAGGGAGTGTAAATAGGACTTAATGGGCAGTGACGGGCTCACATAGCTAAGCTTTGCAATGCTTCTTGGTCTCTCCTAACAACACTGCAAGTTCATGTTTGCCATCCAGACACTACCGAACCGGACTGCTGGTGTTTTGGTGAAGTATTTGCAAGTGGATTGAGCTGCCACTGCTGAATCCTTCAAACTGAACGCTCATTCCTGAAAACGTAGATGGGATTTGCTCCAAAGAACACTTTCTTTCTTTCTTTCTTTCTTTCTTTCTTTCTTTCTTTCTTTCTTTCTTTCTTTCTTCAAAGAACAATTTCTAAACAGGTCCACTTTCCCCATATCCTAATAACCTTCCTTTTCTACTACCTCTGGTGGAAGGCTGAAGGGAGGTTAAAGCATTTGAGAGCTCATATTAGAAGCAGGTTTTGGAAAATACCAAAGCTATACTCATTCTCTGCAAAAGCAGGTAATGTGCTTTTCAGGGACTGTACAGGTAGGTCAGAAAGTCTCAGGATGGTCTCCTGTTCTCTCTGTCAGGAGCAGGGCAGAGATCAGCGGAAGGGAAGAGGTACGGGGGTGGGGGGGTTATATCCACTCACTGCAGCTTGGAGATGGTCTGGTTGGAGACCAGGGCCTCAGCCATGCACACGACCCCGTCATCCTTGATCACGTTGCTTTGGAGGCTACAGAGGAAAGGAGGCGTGTGTTACCAGTAGAACAAGAGATGCCCAGCCATGGCCTGGATTCATGCTACAGTGGGGATACCTGCCTTAGAGACAAGAAGCAAGACAAGAAGCAACTGACTTCTGGAAAAGATTTACCAATGATGATGTGACCTCCTCATGGTTAATCGCCCTCCTGTATAGAGTATCTAAGTAGCTGCCCACCAACTAGAAACAAACTGCCCATGCTATCTAAATCAATTAAAACGAGGTCATTCGTAATCCCCATTACAGTCAAGAGCCACACAACAACAGGGAAGATGCGCTAAAACTGGAAGCCTCACACTACTGATGACAACTGGCCCAGCCTCTGTGGGATACAGTCTGGCAGTTCTTAACTGAGACTTGGCATGTGCCCAACCAATTCATTTCTAGGCGTATTCCTCAAAGGATGAAAGACGGGTACCTGAATACTTCAGCACAAATGTTGCAGGAAGCATTAGGCATAATAGCCAAAAGACAGAAGCTGAATAGAAGTGTGAAAAAAAGACACCCTGAAAGTCTGCACGTGAATGGATAAGCAGACTGTCCACCCATAGACTAGAATTGTAGTCAGCTATAAAATGCAAAAAAAAAAAATATCAATATGCTATAATAGTGATGAGCCTTGAAAACACTATACTAGTTGAGGAAGACAGACACAGAGCTCTTGTTGTATATAACTCTATTTATATGAACTGTCCAGAATCAATAATCAGTAGCAAACTGGCTAAGGGCTGGGAGAAAAGGAGGAAGAAGGCAAACACTAAGAGTCAAAGCCTTTGAAACTAGACAGAGGTAGAGGTTGCACAGCCTTGTGAATGTACAAAGTGCCAATGAACTATATACTTCAAACTGATAAAATTGTATAGAATTATATTTCAATAGAAAATAAAAACAACTTTGCCAGGCAGTGGTGGCCCTACACCTTTAATCCCAGAACTTGAGAGGCAGAGACAAGTGGATCTCTGTGTTCAAGGCCAGCCTGGTCTACAGAGTAAGTTCCAGGGCTACACAGAGAAACCCTTCCTTGAAAAACCAAACTACACAAAATTTTGCTTGGTGCTGGGTGTGTAGTGCATACACATCGCTTGGGAGGCAGAGGCAGGTGGAACTGTAACCTGGCCTGCATAGCAAACTCCATGCCAGCCAAAGCTACCTAGCCAGACCCTGTTTTAGAACAATAACAACAAACATTTCCTTTGAATAAGTAGAAAAAGAAAAGAAAACAGAACAGCAGTATACCCTCAACTAGACAGATACAGCCACGGGCTCCTAAAAGGGACATAGCAAACCATACCCAATGTCATCTTCTGGAAGGCAGGCTTCTTTCTCATTGTCCTGAGAAACCTTGGGGGCTTAGAGCAGCACACAGAGTTGGGAAAGTCTGGAACCTGAAACTTGCTGACATCTCAAAGCCTCCATTTTTAATCCTCCCCCACTTCATAGTATCTCCTGTAGCCAGTGCTTTGTTTTCTGGGCTTTTTCCTGCCACCAGGGCCAGGAGCAGGGCCACATACCTTAGAGAAGTTAGAGTTCGGTTTATCTTCAGAGCATCTGCCAGAGCCTTAGCCCCCTGTGGTCCAATGCTGTTACTCCGGAGGCTAGTAGAAGCAAGTGGGGGAAAGACTACTGACGAGGGAAGAGAGATAAAAACGGTACCAACATTTTATGTCCATAATCATAAAGGGAATGAATTGGGAATAAAGATCTCGAATTTGATGAAACCATAGCAGAGATCGTGTGTGTGTGTGTGTGTGTGTGTGTGTGTGTGTGTGTGTGATGTAAAGGAAGTTAAGTGTGGGGATGACAAAGATGATTCCAAGTCAGGGTCAAACAAGTGTTTTGTGAAATGAAGTTCAAGGGACGCTCAGTGACTGCTTTCTTGGTTGTCCTTCAGCTACCTGGTCTGCAAGAGCTCAGCCACTGACTGCCCTAAACAGGCTGATTCTGGGAGTGGGAGAGAGGATGGAGAAAACTCAAGACATGTCATAGACAGGTGACAGTTTAAAATTCTTATTCCAGGGGCCCAGAGCGCCCTACTTACTCGAGTGTGATGAGGCTTCTGTTGACCAGGAGGGATCTAGCCAGAGCTTTGGCTCCTTTGTTACCAATCAGATTCTCAGCCAGGCTGCCAGAAAAAGAGAGAGAGAGAGAGAGTGTGTGTGTGTGCTTATTTCAAGTTTGTAACTCATTGCCCCCTCTTTGTTTATGAGGCTCATAATTAAGTCTTGTTTTTCCAGCATCACTTACATGGATATAAGCAGAGACAAGGTGACTGTAGAGCAGAAAAGTCAGGAATAGGAAAACCCCTGAGCCTGGGAAGATAGTCAGGGTTGACCAGATGGCCTTCACCCTGACAAAGGGGCCCAAGGAAATCCGTCTAACATCTTACACAATCACTACTTTACAAATGTGCAGCCAAGAGTTTGGATGAGAAAAGTCTTGGACTTGGGGCCAGGAAGATGGCTGAGAGGGTAAAAGTGCTTGCTACCAAGCCTGAAAACCTAAATTTGATCTCCAGAACTCAAATAATGGAAGGATAAAACTGACTGTTATAGTTGGCTTCTGTCTTAGTTAGGGTTTTATTGCTGTGAACAGACACCATGACTAAGACAAGTCTTATAAATGACAACATTTAATTGGGGCTGGCTTACAGGTTCAGAGGTTCATTCCATTATCATCAAGGTGAGAGCCTGGCAGTATCCAGGCAGGCATGGTGCAGGAGAAGCTGAGAGTTCTACATCTTCATCCAAAGGAAGCCAGGGACAGACTGAACATCCTCAGGCAGCTAGGAGGAGTATCTCCAAGCCCAGCCCCTGAGTGACACACTTCCTCGAACAAGGCCACACCTTCTACTAGTGCCACTCCCTGGGCCAAGCATATGCAAACCATTACATCCTCTAACCGCCACATATGTGCTGTGGTGTATACATTTGTACAGCACACACACACACACACACACACACACAGAGAGAGAGAGAGAGAGAGAGAGAGAGAGAGAGAGAGAGAGGAAGAGACTAGTACAAATACAATAAAAGCAGTAAAATTTTTATACTGGACTTGCTGATATCAAAAAAGTTCTTACATATAGAGCCTATCAAATGGCATAATGTTCACGTGGCTCTCAAGAGAAAGCAAAATATTAAATGCTGGTGCTGGTTGCTGCAGTTCAAATGCCCCAAACCATGGCTAATTCCAAGTGCCCTTGGTTTATGAAATTCCTGAAAAATGCACTGTGCTGAGAAACTAGTACAGACCAGTTCTCTTAAACTAGTACAGACTAGTTTGAGCAGACCATTGCTACTATCCTTCCTCCAGTGCAAAACAGGGAGGGGAAGAATTACCACAAAAGTAACTCTTACGTTTAAAAAAAGGTTCGTCTTTCTGTGCCTGGAAAGGTGTTCCAGAGGCCCAAAGTGATGCACTCAGGTTTGCTTCCCGAGAATCCCAGCAATGTTTGAATCAAGACTCTTCCAAAGGAGTTTGAGATCCTGGTACCGGGTCCCCAGGAAGGCAAAAGAAAGCTAAGTGGACCAGGCTCCTTTGATGCCAACAGTGTCTCCTTTGAGCATTTTATTCTCTACTTTTCAAATGAGTCACTCAAAATTAAACTGGAGTCAGGTGTAGTGCTGGCGCACCTTTAATCCCAACACTTGGGAAGCAGAGGCAGGTCTGTCTCTGTGGGTCAGAGACTAGCCTGGTTTATTTGTGAGTTCTAGGCCAGACAGGACTGCATAGTGATACCGAAATAAGTAAATACACACATAAATAAATAAACAAACAAATAAATGTGAATACTAGCCAGGTGTAGTGGTAAACACCGGTTATTCTAGAACTTGGAAGGTTGGGGGATCTTGAGTTCAAGGCCGGCCCGGACCACAGAAGACCTCTTTTCCCTGCCCTCCACCATCCAGATGTTTGCAGACCAAACGCACTCTTGCTGCT
Source organism: Micromys minutus (assembly GCF_963924665.1). Classification (NCBI taxonomy): domain Eukaryota; kingdom Metazoa; phylum Chordata; class Mammalia; order Rodentia; family Muridae; genus Micromys; species Micromys minutus. The sequence continues at coordinate 17,310,984 of NC_137966.1, forward strand.
CCAGGACTTATTTCATGTATAAATAATACCCCCACAAGCAGCCTTATGCATTTTCCTGCAGACCGATGTGGGCACTGTAAACTCGTGTCACTGAGGACCAGAGAGGAAAAAGCATGAGTGGAGAAGAGATGCTTGGCTGTCTTCAGGATCATTTCTGAGCCTCGTTTTAAGGCAGCACCAAATGGTTATTTTGTCGTGTGCTGAAGGCCCAGAGTTGCCCATGAAAGGCATAACACAGTCATGAGAAGTTCATGAAAAGGCACGTGACATAGAATTCATGTCTCTCCCAGAGAGGTTACATTTTCATCGGTCACTAGCAAGGCACAGCCAGCCCTGACCTCACTCCCTTAGCCTCTTCTCAAACATTACGTCACGGTTCTCCGGAGCCTTCCTACCATCTCCACACTGATCTATCCACAGGCCCAAGCGTTGCTCACATCTGAAAGTGTAGGCATTTCATAAGCATTTCAGTTAGCACACAGACTTTTCTCTAATTACAACGTAAGCAATGTGATTTTATTTTATCTGAGATAGGACCTCACTGTGTGTAATCCAGGCAATCCTCCTGTCTCTGCCTTGAGAGTGCTGAGATCATAGGCATGTACATCGCACCCAGCTAAAGACAAAGTTTTAAATTTAAGTTTTTGGAAGCAGACTGAGGATTAGCTCAAGTAGGTGACGTGCTTGCCTTGCGTGCATGACGCCTGGGTTCCACCCCCAGCCCACATGGCATAAACTGGGTCTGACGGCACATTGCAGTAACCGCAGCACTCCGGAGGATCAAAGCTCAGGGTCGCCTTACCTATATACAAATATAAACCTCACCTATCGTGAGTTTGAGGCAAAACTGGACTACATGAGACCCCGAGTCAAAAAAGAAAAAAAGATTCTGAGGCTGGAGAGAAGGTTCAGCTATTAAGAGCATTCATTCTTGCAGAGGATCTGGGTTCGGTTCCCAGCATCCACATGGTGGCTCACAACCATCCTTAACTCCCATTCCAGGAGATAAGACACTGACTGTCTCCTGACATCTGTGGACACAAAAAAAGCAAGCAGGCAAAACACTCATACACATAAGCCTAAAATCATTTTTAAAAATTCCACCTTAACAATCTAAGCTTTTAAAGCTGTACCTAGGATGTCACCCTGTGCTCCGAATGTCATCAGAGAGTAAATCCTGAGAGGAGCATCCGGAAGGTGATACCCAAGGAGAGAGATGCCCTAATCTCATGCAACAGGTAGGTCGCTGGGGGCTGTGTTACCTGATCTTCTGAATGCGACAGTCCTTCCCACTCAGCACACTGCCCAGCAACTCCATCACAGGGTCCTGGAACTGGTTGTTGTCCAGCCTGGGCAGGGGAGCCATGACAGTGAGTAGTCCCGCAGCCCATGAGTGGGGCGGCGCCTCCGCCCGCCGCCTCTCAACCCCACTGCGGCCCTATTGCTTCAGCTCAGACCTATAGACTCATGGTGCCCAGACTTTCCTGTGGGGTAACCTGAGGTAGCCTGAGGTAGCCTGAGGTTGTTCCTGGGAGCTGTGTTGTTCCTCTTAGGTGGCATCTTGCAGTGTGTTGTCACGGCAGCTCTGTATGCCATGTGCCTGTGTAGAATGCTGTTGGCTAGCTTCACTCCTATCGGACCCTTCTCCATCTTTTCCTCTTCGCCTGCTTGGTTCAAGCACGTCTGAGGGTGAGGCTTCTATCAACACTGACTGGCTTACACAGTTCTACATGTATGTTTTATACATGCACACACACACACACACACACACACACACACACACATGCAATCTTGCTGTGTAGCCTGGGCTGTCCTGGAACTCAGCAGTCTTTCTGCCTCAGCCTCTCGACTGCTGGGAGAGCACGTATGAGTCACAGTGCCTGGCTTCAGAGCGTCTCCTGAGTTGGGTTGTGTTTCCATGTTGAAATCCTAACCTTGCCGTCTCAAGAATGTAGCTTTATATGGATGTAAGCTCATCGCAGATAGCGAAGAGGATACCACACTGGCCTAGGGCAGGCCTACAGTGGAGTGTGATAATGGCCATATAGAGAAAGTGACTGCCGTGTGTGGACAGAGACACAGGGGCAGATGGTCATGTGACAGAGGAGGTAGGGAGCAGCAAAGATTGCTGGCCCACGGGCACTCCAGAAGCAGGAAGGACCCTCCTGACACGGTTTCATGGGAGTACTGCCCATGCCTTGACCTCAGACCTGTGGCTTCTAGAACTAAATTAGTTCCTATGGTGGTTTAGCGCCCAGCTGTGGAACTCTAGCAATCTCAGCAGGCTACAGGGGAAGGGGCACAATGAAGCGAGGGACCATTCCAAGTCCTTCTCCTCTGCCCTTCCTCCCTGCATGGACCTCCTACTCACCTGAGGCTCTGACAGTGGAGCAGCTGAGGCAGCAGGCTCTGGAGGACCCGCTGGCTGAGGCACAGGGAGAAGTCGGCCTCCCGGGAGCAGATATCAGACATCTGCAGGAGGTAGGCCAGAGCGGTGCGCTGTGAGGGGCTGGTCATCCCAGCCAAGGTCCCACTCCGTATGGCCTCCTCCACCCCGCGGGCCAGCTCTGTGTGCCGGAGCTCGCTCAGGCAGTACATGGTATTGATGGCGCGTGCACAGACCGCGGTGTCAGGATGTAGAACGCCTTGCAGGACCTCAGCCACCTGGTCCCGGTAGCTCCGGTGCTCACCTTGGGCCACCAGGGAGCCAGCCAGCAGAGTGTTGACCCTTGGGGACAAGAGGCCAGAGAGGAAACGTAGGAACACATCCAACCTCCCATCCTTAGCGTCTGTGGCCCGCTGGACAGCACATCTGAAATGGGTGAGGAAGCCCAGCCTGGGCCAGGACATGCCACTCTCGGTGAAGAGGTCAAAGATGGCCCTTTTGGATGCACTATAGTAATACATCGCTGCCACAAATTCTTGCAGGGACAGGTGAGTGAAACAGTAAGCTGCTGAGGAGGACAGGGTCTCTTCCCGCTGCAGGAGGCAGCTGCACAGAGGGCTCTGCAGCAGGGCGAGGTCCACTCCAAACGCCTTCATGTCTTGCTCATAAAACACGTATTTCTTCCTGACCAGCCCATGGAAGGCCAGGCGGCCCAATGTCCCCACCATTTTACGAGCTCCCTGGGTCACCTGCTGGATCCTAGGACTTACCTTTCCCTTATCCTGCCCCTCCCCGCCAAGAGCCATCCTAAAGTACCAAGAGTAGAGCTCGCACAGGGTCTGGGGCAATGGCAGCTCTACGTCTTGGGCAGCCAGCCTGGTGCGGAACAAGTGACCCAGTGCCATCCCAGTGAGCCTACAAAAGGCGGGTATGGTGCACATCAGGTACAAAGCCCTGTTGGCCTGCACTTGACTCAGGACCTGACCTAGAAGGTTCTGGTCCTCAGGAAATATCTGCTCCAGACACACCTTGACCTCTTCCTCAGAAAGGCCCTGGAGCTCAGTCATCCGGTCCACTAGGCCCCCAGGGATCTGACCAGCAGCACTGGGCCGGGAGGTGATCCAGACAGAAATTTCTGGAAAGAGGTTGCCTCGGATGATGTTGGTGATCAGGTGGTCTACCTGGATCTCCTTCTTTGGGTCCGTGCAGGCCATGGTATTGGAGAATTCCAGGGGTGTCTTAGACTCATCCAAGCCATCCAGGACCAGGAGGACTCTGTCTGGGACTGTCCCCGACAGATTAGCTTCCCCAGTGTTTGAGAAGATGGAGCGGATGAGTTTGTCTGCAGACAGTTTCTCATAGGTGTTAAGATCTCGAAAGGTCAAGGGCAGAACCCATGAGAAGTCCTGGCCCACTTGCCCTGTGGCCCAGCAACGAATAAAATGCTTCACCAGCGTGGTCTTGCCCACGCCAGCCACTCCGATGGTGACAGATACTCGAGGTGGGATGGAGACCCGAGACAGAGGCAGGAACAGCCTATCCAGGGTGATGGCTCTGGCAGGGCGCCAGATCCCACGTGTGGCCTCCACCTGCGTGAAATCATGCTCTCTTAGCTGTAGGTCTGTCAGGCCCTCTACCAGCACGAGGCTGGCCAGCCGGGGTGAGGGGCTGCCCAGTTCTGGGTCATTTCCCACCCTGCTTAGCAGGGCCTCACAGTGCTTCCGGATCCTTGACTCTGCAGGACACAGGACAAAAGAGGTAAGGTGTGAGGGCAAGGGGAGAGAGTTCAGGTATCTTCCCGGTTGCCCATCCCCCCCCCCACCTCCCACAACCCCCCCCCCCCCCAGAGGAGAGCAGACTTACCTTTGCTTTGGGATCCCAGCGGGGAATCTGGCATTTTGTTCCGGGCCTGCAGCAGCTGGCTGCTCTTCGCAGCCAACAGATCCACAAGGGTTTTCACCTGCTCAGCTGGGGAGCCAGCGCTGTAGGCCCAGCATGTCTCTCTGTCTGTCCCCACCTCTTGCTTCCTCATGGAGTCTGTGTTTGCAGGCAGAAGCTGTGAAGACAGAGCCAAGACGGCACCTGGGGGAAACCTCTGTTGTTTCCTAGCCAGAGAAAATAATCATTAAGATGCAGGGACCAAGTGGACAGGACTCAGAGTTCTGGACTTGGACTCCATCTCTGACACCTGCTAGCTGGTGACCCCCGGATCAGCTGTGTCACCTCAATACAACGAGATTTCCTCGCTTGTGACCTGGCAATGGTGACACTGTTGGGGGACTGAAGTAAGAAGTCTGGGAAGGGGGCAGCATCTGAGCTGATCTAATGAGCATCCTCTCAGAAAGGCGGAGAATAGGGAGGGGCTGTGGTAGGGTGGGGGGTGGCGCTGCTCTGTGTGACAATGGAATGGTGGACAGGTGACTGTCACTGCACTATGAGGACCCTAAGGTCAAAGGACATGTGAGGTCCTGTTGTCACCCGAGGGTTGTCACTGTAACTGCAGCCCAGCATGGGCAGGCAGCCGTGGATGGGAACTTTGTGTCTAATCACCATCTGTAAGCCTAAAACTGCTCTAAAAAGGAGTATTTTAATAAAAAAAAAAATTAAAAAGGAACTGAAAGAAGGGGTAAGAGCTCTGAGGGCAGCAGGGCAGCTTCTGTGGGCTTTGCTCGCCTTGCTGGACCTGGGGGCCCTGGGCCTGCAGGAAGCACCAATCCCTGCTGAGGACAGTGATACAGGGCTGGCAAGAGGTAAAGCCACGCCAAGTCCCACCTGCTCACACGCTTCCGCCACAGCCGGCTGCGTGTTTGAAACCCTCCTACAGTCTGTCCCATTTATGTTCCTCCTCACCAGGTACAGGGGCCACAGCAGTCCCTCGGGGGAACCCGTCGGCAGAGATCAGTCACCCATAGTTTATAGTTCTAGAAAAGAAAACACACGGGAGATGGGGTGAGCAGACATCACAGCCTGATATTGTTTAAGACGACCTGGGAACCGCTGTCTGAACTACCAGCAATCTGACCAGTGCTGGCTGCCCCGGGCTCTCAGTGATTGAAGAGGTGATGTCACAGATGCCTGGCTTTGAACTCATGCTGGGGACTGGTGTCAGTTTAACCCGGCAGAGACATTTTGTACAGAAAATGCTAAGTGTTCATCAGTAAGAAGGACAGTCGTTCCATCCATGACCTTGCCGGAGAGTTGACAAATGCACCACACTAGTGTGCAAGGTTTAAGTCCAATGAGCTGGACTAACCTGGGAATGTATGGCTGGCAGAGGATGGGCTAACCTGGGAATGTAAGGTGGCAGAGGATGGGCTAACCTGGGAATGTAAGGTGGCAGAGGATGGACTAACCTGGGAATGTAAGGTGGCAGAGGATGGGCTAACCTGGGAATGTAAGGTGGCAGAGGATGGGCTAACCTGGGGAATGTAAGGTGGCACAGGATGGACTAACCTGGGAATGTAAGGTGGCAGAGGATGGGCTAACCTGGGAATGTAAGGTGGCAGAGGATGCTGCCACTCTCTCTACCCTCCTGTAAGACTCTCTGGTTTTGCTTTTGCAGTTTTTCAAAGGGGAAAGAGGGGAGAGAGGCGGCGGGGGTGGGGGGCGGCGGGGGGAGCAGGGCAGGAGGAAGATCAGGGCCAATGCCTGATACATGATTGGATTTGTGCTAATACATAGATCTTTTTATGGCTTCGCTAGGAAATCCCTATTTTTTTCTCCACATCTAGAGTTTGGAAAGTAAAAGTTTCTTACTTGCATCTAAGCACTTACAAAATGTCATTCTGAAAACCATTGATGTAAAGAATTAATGTTTGTATTTCATCTATTTCATCATATTCAGCAGATTACATTTTGGGGGGGGGCATGTCACTCCTCTGTAGGTTTCTTCAAGCTTTTGGCTTTTCAGCAGGAATAATTCCATCCTTTAAAATAAGAGGCATATTTTGTTTATGTGTGTGTGGGTTTGCGCACAAGCACGTGTGAGCCCACGGAGACCAGAAGAAAGTGTCAGGTCTGCTGGAGCAGTCATTATAGGTAGTTTTGGCGGGTGCTTGGGACCAAACGTTGGTCCTCTCCGAGAATGGCATGTATTCTTGTATGTGTCCTTAACAGCTGAGCCATCTCTCCAGCCCCACAGTTCATCTTTTCTGAATTAACACTTTGAACAATGTCCCTGCATTGGTAGCCAGTCTTCCTTTCCCTGTAGCAGTGCTGGCCAGCAGCCTTTGCTGTATGTGTACGGAGTAGCGCTGTATAGAACTGCTGGGTATAATAGTTGAGCAGATCTCTAGTTAGTTTCCTTTTCCTCTTGGACACAATGCCCCATTCCTATCACCACTCAGCTAAAGTTGTGTGATGTTTCCCAAAGGCACACATCCACCCACTCGGCTGAGCTCCAGATCTGCATTCTTTAATTTACTTATAATAAGGACCCTCTCTCCCTTGACCTCTTCTTTCACACAGAGGTGTGAAAGAAGGCTGTGATGACAGAGCAGGTCATTGCCCAGAGAGGTCCTCCTCCTCCTCCTTCTTTTCTTCTTCTTTCTCCTCCTCATCTTCTTCCTGTTTTCCTTATTGTTCTTTTTCTACTCCTCCTCCTCCCCCTTCTTCTTCTTTTTGGGAAGAGGTTACAAGGGTGGAGGGTGGATATAAAAGTACTGGGAAATAAGTGAGATTAGGATACATGATGTGGAGCTGGAGAGATGGCTCAGCGGTTAAGAGCACTGACTGCTCTTCCAGAGGTCCTGAGTTCAATTCCCAGCAACCACATGGTGGCTCACAACCATCTGTAATGGGATCTGATGCCCTCTTCTGATGTGTCTGAAGACAGCTACAGTATACTTATATATAATAAATAAATAAATCTGTTTAAAAAAGGATACATGATGTGAAGTTGCCAAAGCTCAGAGGGTATAAATAGGACTCCACAGGGTGATGAAGACAGAGCTTGGCTTGCTGGTACAGCTGTGCAACGCTTGTGAACCTACAGTCTTTGCTGATCTTTTCTTCCCTGATAAAGGCACACCCAAGAACTTCTCCTGGTGTCTCTCCAGGCGCCCCCTGCTGACTCTAGCCAAGGCTGAGGCCTGGCTGTCTCTGCCAAGTTGTATCACCACTGTTGCTAACCCCACTCTACTGAACTGAACTGATGGTGTATCCTAAAGTGTTTGTGAGTGGATGGAGCTGCCACTGCTGACCTTTGAACTGTACTGCCAATTTCCAGACAACCAGATGGGACTTGCAGCAAAGAACCTTTATAAACAGGTCCACTTCCCCCGTATCCTTTCTTTCCTTCTACCTCTGGTGGGTGGTGAACTACAAGATAGGTTAAAGTGTTTAGGAAGGAAACATCATTTTAAAAAAGGATTAAAAAAAATTAAAGTTATACCAACGAATCAATAACAGATTATATATTTTTTAAAATTCTACAAAGGGGAATTAAATTTTTATGTGCAGGTGTTACGTGTGTGCATGATAGTGGCGAAGGTTCGACAATTCAGATGCACTTTATACAGACAGCTAGTCTTCGAAAACATCAGAAAGCCACAGAAGAATACTTTTAATATTAATTCATTATTAAAGATCATTTGACTAGAGACATGTCTGCTCCTAACAGCACCCACTTCTTGGTTCAAAGAAGAAATTAAGCATCAAAACCTCCATATGGAGTTGCTTCAGTTGTGGCAAAATAGCCACTGGATGGAAATTACCCTGTTCATCTACAGACAAAAAATACTGTCCAAAAAAGGATACACAATGTGGGATAGTCGACAGCTTAGCTCTGCCAAGACAGAGTAAACAAGTCATTCATAGCTCCTGCTTCATTTCAAGATCTGTCCGATAGCTCTGGGACAGAAGGCTGAAGACTGATGTTCCAACATTTTGAGGCATGAGGGACTGTCCAGGTAGTCACCTGTCTCTGCAAATTGGTTAAGTTTTGGAAGCTATGTTTTGTGCTTCCAATGTCTTCAGGAAATATTTAATTCATTCTCAGACTGATGGGGTTGAAGAGTAATTATAGTCTCATAATCAAACTCAAGTTGTTTAACACTGAAGAAGATATAGAAAGGATGGTTTTCAGATGGTAATACAATTTAAAGTCAGGACATAATTTGGATATAGAATTGTAAACTATAGATAGTAGAGTATTTTATCTAATTGACAACTATGATGGACTGAATGTTAATTACATATTATACTTTGTAACTTACATAATTGTTATGGTTATACCAAATTTGTATCTGAGAGATGAGCCTGTTTTTAAAATTTGGACAGAAAGAGATGTTGAAAATTTATTTGAATGCTTTGTCTTATTTTGGCTCCCAAAAGCTGTGCTTCCAGACCTGAGGGTCCCTGTTTCCAGATGGCTTCAATTGATAGTAAGGAATTGTGATTCAGCCAATAGCTGGGCAGGGAGACAGGGCAGGACTTTTAGATTGCATGGGCAAGGGCCCAAAAGAGAGGGGAACAGAGAATCACCATTACACAGAAGCATAGGGATCAGATTTAAGAGCTGCAGGAGAGAAACCATTCAGCAATGTAGGTGGAGAGGGAATATGACCTTATTTGGGGAGGGGGGTTCCTAGAAGGTAAAGATAAAATATAGATTTAGAAGGTGTTGAGCCATTAATACTGGAGGGAAGTGTGTGCGAGCTGCAAGGAGGTTTAGAAATGCCCAGCCATAAGCTAATCAAGGCATATCAAAACTAGCTGGTGTGTGTGTGTGTGTGTGTGTGTGTGTGTGTGTGTGTGTGTGTTTCATTCTCGAATCCATCTTGGGCCGGTGCAGCACTCGTGACCCACTGAGAGCCAAACTGGTTTAACTAATTCACTGCTTCACATGATGTACAAATGCCTATGCATGTGCTGAGACCAAAAGAGGACATCACATGTCCTGCTCCATCTTTCTCCTTCTGCCCCACTCCTTTGCGACAGGGTCTCTCATTGAATCTAGAACTAAGTTAGTGGCCAGACAGCCTGACATCATCCTCTCCCCACCCACCACAATACAGCCACACACAATACTGCTTTTACATGGGTGTTGGAAATCTGAATTCATGGTTCCATCGAGTGCTCTTACTGAACCTTCTCCTTAGCTCCCACTTGTATGGATTTATCTTAAATAAATAATTAGACATACTCAAGGATGCAGCTACAAGAATGCTCCCAAAACATCCACAACAGGAAGACGTTGAAGGGGTGAAATGTAAAATTCTTTTCAACAAGAGATAAATTGATAACAATAAATTTGGTCCAATTGTATGTTGCAATACTATGAGGTCATAAAGTAAGTTCTTCAGTGTGTCTAACTGGAATAATGCATGTAGTGTACTCTTTATTTTGAGACAGGGTCTCACTATATAACCCTGGATGCCTTAGAAGTCACTGTGCAGGACAAGCTAGTCCCCAGCTCACAGTGATCTGTCTACAAATGCTGGATTAAAGGTTCACCACTAACCAGGCTTCACAGTATACTTTTTGCCTTTTAATGTCATAAAGGTTCAAAACACCTTATTGAAGGTATAATTTATGCAAGATGTATAATTTTAGGTATAGTTAAATTAAATGATGATCCTTTTTCTGTGGTGCTGAAAGTTCAACCAGAGTCTTGGTTGTGGTAGGCAAGTGATTTACCAACAAACTACAGCCCCTGATCTACCACACGTTAACATTTTTATACTGAAAAAGTTAAGGTGTAAGAATACAGAGGCTGAAGGGATGGCTCAGTGGTTAAAGTGTTTGCTGCTCTTCCAAAGGACCCAAGTTCAGTTCCCAGCACCCACAGCAAGTGGCTTTCAGCCACCGTAATGCCAGCTTCAAGGAATCCGTTTTCCTCCCTGGGCCTCTGCGAACACATGGGAGCACGTGTGCATGTGTATACATGTGCATGTGTATACATGTGCATGTGTATACATGTGCATGTGTATACATGTGCATGTGTATACATGTGCATGTGTATACATGTGCATGTGTATACATGTGCATGTGTATACATGTGCATGTGTATACATGTGCATGTGTATACATGTGCATGTGTATACATGTGCATGTGTATACATGTGCATGTGTATACATGTGCATGTGTATATATGTGCATGTGTATACATGTCCATGTGTATACACAGACACCTATGTGCACATATATTTAAAATTAAGTTACTTTAAAAAATTAAAAACAATACAATTGCAACAGGATACCATTTTGTCTCTCTACAGGAAAGAGCTGGAAGTATTTGGTAGTGGAACTAAGGAATTATTCCTTATTGTATGAATTTTAATTGCTCAGATTTCACTAACAAACGTTGCTTCTTACACTTCACTAGATTGCTTACAGAATTATGGAAGTAACACATATTCATTAAAACATTTAAAACATACAAAGATAAGGCATAATCCTTAGTTCCATTTGCCAAGCATAACATGTTTTGTTGGATGGTTTAATTTTTTTAAATTAGGATGGGGCTGGCAAGGCAGCGAAGAGGGTTTTAAAGTGCTTGCTGCTCAAACATGATAACCAGAGTGCTGGCCCCGGATCAAAGGAGAGAACTGGCTCCTGAAATTGTCCTCTGATGTCTATGTGCATGCAGTGATACACATGTGCATGCAGTGATACACGCGCGTGCACACTCACACATACAATAATAATGATGATAATAATGATAATAAGGGTGATAACTAAAAACCGAGCTACAGACATACACAGAAGAAGGTATCATGATGATGAAAAATAAAACATTCACAGCTATGGTTAGACACAGAAAATTCAAAGTCGTCTACAAACAAATGTCAGAGCTGATGTCTAGGTTTGGCAGGGTTCTGGACCCAGGGTTGGTACCTGCAAACAGTCCATGTCTGAGTTTGGCAGGGTTCTGGACCCAGGGTCGGTCCCTGCAAACAGTCCATCTCCGAATACTAGCCACAATCAAATCAAAACGGATGTAAAAAACCAAATACGGGGAATGAACTTAGCAAAAAGTTTGCAACCTCTGCACTAAAGACTATAGACCATCACTGAAGGAGATGAAAAAAGATAGATCTAAGATCAGAAGCATGGATTTCCACCAAGGCACAGGTTCTAGAATGTTCTTGGCAGCTTTATTCAGAATTAGCCAAAGTAGTAAAAATCACCCAATACCCATCAACAGTCACATGGGAATCATGAAAAGGACACAAACTGCTGGCCCAGACTGTCATACAGATGCCAAAAAAGAATATGCTCTGGGATTTAATTTCAAGAAAACTTAAAATCTGGATAAACCAATCTGAAATGGTAGATGTCAAATAGTCACTCTTGGAGTCACTCCTGCCTGACAGGCAGCACGAGACCCCTAGAGCTACACATTGACCCAAGGGGTGCTTAAACACATACACAGGGCTATTAGTTCAACTTACTACGTGTAAGGGACATCTTGACTTCTGCAGTTGTCAACTGTGTAAAACTACAAATGTAGTTGAACCAAGGGAAGTAGTTCAATGTCAGCTTGTCCATGTCAAAGGCCAGGATGCTAGAGGCCTTGTTGTGCTTTCTGGTAGGGTATTTATTGTCAGGGTATGGACCAGGGCTAGCCACTGCCTTCTGTAGTTAGATGCCCACCAGATAATCTTATTGGTGCTGGTGAGCAAGAGGATGAGGCAGCCATGTTTTGGAAGGACCTAGATCATTGCTTCTTGGCTCTGGCAAAGCATCATGTCCGGTGGAACCTATTCTGTCCCATGCTTCTCTGCCAGGGCCACAGTCCCAGCCTGAGTCTGCTGATTCCCTTCCAAATGCCTGCCTTGTCCCACCTAGCTTGGCTTAGAAACTGATGGGGGGGTTCATATCTCTCACACACAGTACCTTGGGTTCTTTGTATGACCTACTCTCTACCCTCATCTCCCTCCCCAGGCCTGACTTAGCACCAAAGCAACTATCTGGCTTCTGAAATGGGCATCCCAAAGGAAGAAGTAACTTCTGCCCTAAGGATACACCACAGCACTGACCTGGAGTCCCAGCAGGTGTGTAGATCTAGCCCTCCCCAGCAGGAAGGTAGATACAGCTTTTTGCAGGATGGCTAAGGGCTAAGGTGAGCTGGGATAAGAGAATATGAGGGGGGGGGAGGTTGGGGGTGAAGGTCTTGGGGGGAAGGCACTGGGAGGAGCCCCAGGGCCTAGGAGCCTGTCCATAGGTGGATACCATAGCTAACAATCCCTGTGTTTAACATTAGCTAAGCTTTGCAGCAACACCTCTTACAGAAGGCCTCCCATGGTTACCAGTCTCAGAATGACAAGTTTTAACTAACCCCAGGGTGTGGCTAGGAGAGGGGGTATTTATGGGACAGCTGGGAGCTGGCCCTGGGACCTGTCACTTCTCTTGACCTTTGGGGCTGGTGCTGAAATTGTGACTCCACTTACAGGTGGGAACTGAACACAAGAAGCCGGTCACCTGCTTGGGATGTGCAGTCTGGGAGGGGCAGGGTCCCATCTCCTCACTCATAACAGCCTGCAATGCATCCTCCTCCCATGCCATCACCAAGAGAAGGGAGCTGGGTCTTCTCCCCGAGAACCTGTCCTGAATCGTCATCCCAAGCACATGTGTGTTTACCAGGCACTGAGGCTCAACATTCTGGAATCTCCTCATGCCCTGCAGAGCTCAGGCCTTAAGAGCTCTGCCCTCTCCTCCTACCAGCAGCTCCGGAGTCCTCCCTACCAGCAGCTCTGGAGTCCTCCCTACCAGCAGCTCCGGAGTCCTCCCTACCAGCAGCTCCGGAGTCCTCCCTACCAGCAGCTCCGGAGTCCTCCCTACCAGCAGCTCCGCAGTCCTCCTCGCTCCTGCACTGATGTGCTCTGGATGCTACTTACTCTCCCGCCATTGTGGCTGCTCCAGGGTGCTAACGGGCTCCTCAGCCTGCAGCTCCTGGGTGCAACTCTGCTCCAGTGAGCAGGAGGTCATGGTTCCAGTTGAATGCCTCGGGTAGTCAGTGGCAGGCCAGATGAGGCCGAGGTCTCAGTCTGTCCGGAGCTGAGGAAACCTTCTCTGAAGAGATCAGGGGAGTTTACCACACTGATCAAGCCAGGGCAAGGAGTGACAGACCTACCACATCCTGCAGTCACTAGGAGCCCACCCACTGTCACAGCAGCTCCAGCTCCTCAGCTCTTCCTGTCCTCTACCTCAATCTTCCTTCCTGTCTAGTTTTAAAAGCTAACAGCCTCGCTGACAAATGGGTGAACCGCTTGGCCCCAGGCTCACCTCTTCGGTTTTGTCACATCCCCCAGAAATCTAGAGTAGGAAAATGATGTTGGGTCTCCATCTGGGACTGAGCATCCTACAGTATATGATCAGGATGCGTACAGTGCCAAAATTGTTGACATGTTACCTTCCATCCTCTGACAACAGACTCTGTCAGTAGGTGGGGGTGGGGAGTCAAGGAGACAGGGAGGAAGTCAGCACCTGGGTTTAGGTCACACTGCTGAGAGACAGCCAATGGGGCTGGGATGCCTGTACCAGGCTTCAGTACCCTGTGACCTTCCTCTTATTAGACCACGTCCTTTTCACCCCAATGTACTTCTGACCTAGCCCTATCCCATGTCTCCCTGTGAGTCAGTGGGTCCTGAAACAGCAGCACGCAGCTTTCACGGCAGGAAGGTCACACTGTCCCTGAAGGTGGGCCTCAGTAGGTCCTCTTCGGATGAGGAAGGTCATGGCTGAGGTCGATCAAAAGAGGAAAACAAAAAGCTTGCAATACATGGACTATTTAGAACGTCTTCGAGTGTCAGGGAACTGTGATGGCTCTGAGTGAGTAAGGTGACAAGGTAGTAGCCAAGTGACAGGGGCTCTTCAGCAAGCACACAGAGCGACATCTGTTAGGTTCCGATGTTGACAGCAGTCTTCGTGCAGGGGTGCGGGTGGCACTGGTGACCATTACTTCTTGTTTCCCATGGAGAGGGTAGGCCTTTGAAGGTAGGTTGGAAATGCTGTTTCAGAACACTTCCTGCCCAGGAGCTGGCGAGCACAGTGATGCACCATGAAAACCTGATGGAGCTCTAGGCCAGCAGAGTGGAGTCGGCGGCTGTAGTCCTGGCCAAGGGGTTCAGCAAAGGAGCCCGAGCCAGGTACCTACCAGATGTTGGAAGCCACAGGGGACTTGTGGGCCTGTCACACTTAAAAGGCCCAAGAGGCTCAGCCTGCCTACTCCAGGGATCTGGCAGGAGAGGAAACAGCTTTCTGAGGATTTTGGGGGAACATCCTAGTGCTAGCTCCTTCTTCTCCTCCCAATGATAGCCGTCAGCCCCAGCATGGGCTATTCTGGTGTGTGCATGCAAATACACATGCACACATGCCTGAATACACATATTTCTCCACGGTCATCTTCACTTGAGACTTTCTGTTCCCCAAGAGCAAGACATCAGGGCAGTTAGTGGGCTCAGTTCTTCCTAACTGGGGGAGTGTAAGGCTTCCAGCCTGCAGTCAGGGGCCTTTCCCTGTGGTTTCCCTTACCTGAGCTAGTGGTCATTTATCCAAGCTGGACTGTGGTTCAACATAGGCTGCTTTACGTAGACCAGTCTAGGCTATGGCAAGGGCTGGGCCACAGAAGTGAACAGGCTGGAGGTCTGGTCACATGACCTCCAGGTCCACCCAGACCACATGTCTGATGACATGTATGATTTACTTGTGTTTGGCACATATTCTGTGGTGGGTGGGGCTAAGTACTTTTTCTTATGCTAACCATACAAAGGCAGGGTGGTTTCTGGAAGAGGATTCCTCACTTTATTCAACCCGTGGTCCCAGTACCCATGTGGCTTCAGTGCCACCCAAGGGTGAAGCAGCCATGCATCTTGGTTTCAAACAGCTGGCTGGAGCCAGTGTGTCCCTGTGAGAAGGTTCCTGCTTACCTGCCACTGCTTTGGATGGTGGTCACTCCTTCTCTGCAGAGGTTCATTTACCACCCCACCCCCTCCTCCAGAGGCAGCAACTGGCTGTTCTAAAACAAGCAAATGATGCTGAATGCATAGGTTCAGGGGTTCAGGAATCTGTCATCAGCATACCCATGGCACTTGGCTTCTAATCGCCTGCCTGGTCATCATAGGCAGGACTGGCTTCTCTCTAGCTGACCATGACCAAGACACATTCCACAAACACCAAGCTTTGTTCTCACCTCCCTAAACACTGCTGGCCTCTAAGATCAGCTCATAAATCTCTCCTGGGAATCTGTCCTCGGTGTCACAGTTTTCTTCTTGTAGTCACAGGAACGGAACCCAGAGCCTTAAGCAGACAGGGCAGGTGCTCTATCCCCAAGCCACACTCTAGCTCCTAAAGGAATGTCTGGCCGATCTTTCCACGTGGCCTGCACAGCTCCAGGTCAGTGCTAACAAGGCAAGCTGACTCAGTAGGCCCAACATGTCCAGCCTGGCACTTGTGACACCCAGGTGATAATGAGACTGTCCCTGGCCTGCTTCCTTCAGCAGCAGCAGCTAGAGTTAGTGCCTATGAGGACCCCGCGAGTGTGAACAGAGACAGTGAGTGTGCAGACAGTAACAACCGAGGATCTACACCGGTTCTTGAGGGACCGTAGATTATCGGACAGTAAGCAGTCCTGGCACCCCAGATAAGAACAAGTACAAAGGCATTGGTGGGCCGTAGGGCAGAGGGGCCCGAGCTCTCTGTGTGCTCCCCGTGGCTTTCTCAGAGAGGAGTGTCTAGGTTTACTTATTTGTTTTTAAATAAAGCCTTCTTTGTTTTTATTGCACATCATATAAAACAACTTCACTGTATTTAAAACACACAAGGACATTCACAGGCTGTGGAAACCCAAACTTCTGGTTTTTTCTGGGCTCAGAGTCCACACTGGGTCAAGGAGGCTTAACACAAATGGGCGGAGACCACAAACAACATGCTTGCTTTGGGGGTCTTCACAGCTGTTCTGGGCTCTACTCACAGTCCTGCTTGAAGAATGCTGGTGACAGTGACAAGTATGTGGGCAGGCACAGGGCAGAAGAGCACCTCTGACAACAGAGGTGCAGTGCCCGTCGGCGTCTGGTCAGCGGTGGCGGCTGGTTGGTTTCAGTGCTGAGAAGGCAGGCTGGACCCGATGCCCTTCCCAGAATATACTATAGGGCTGCTGTGCTTGGGCGTGCTGGACACAGACTAGCAACTGAAGGCTCGGGTCTTGCCCTGGTCAGCTGGTGTGGCCCACTGCCTTTCAGGAACACATAGAATGGGGACCCCGGTTGGGCCAAAGGGGAAAACTGGCACTGGCTAAGGGGGAGGGTCTGAGTCCACAGGTAACAAGTGGAGCTGGGATGCAGGAAAGAAAATATACTGGGGTTCTTGTCCTTTACACAGACACAGCCCCGTGTCCTACAATACACTGTAGAAGCCTCACTCACAGTAGGTGTTCTGGCCCTCTGGCAGGTCTACTGGGTGGAGGACTGTCATTTCTGATCCTTTTTCTTCCGACCTGAGGGCTGCCGTCTCTTCTGTTTGAGCTTCTCCTTTCGGGCTGCGGCAGTCGTGAAGGTGACGCACTGAGCATCCAGGATGTCCAGCAGCTTGCCCATGGCCACAGGGATGCCGTGCTGCTTCAGCTCAGCCTGCAGCTCTGCCAGCTCCAGCGGCTGGTACGTCAGGACCTTCCGGTGCAGGTCAGGCTTGGAGCGGATATAGCGCCTCACAGCCTCCTCTGCGTCTGCGGCCGGAATTGCTACCTGTGATGCAGTGACCCCGCCCTCCTCATCGAAGGCAGCTCCAAACTCACCAGAGGAGCTGAAAAGAACAATGATGTTACGTGACACCCTATTTCTACAGCCCCCAAGACCAGGAACCCCAGGGTAACACGTGAGAAGATGGCTACTGTTTCCATGGCTCTGTTGGGCCTGACACATGACAGGTTCTGGTTCCCTGGCCAGGTCAGTCTAGGTGCGGTATGCCTCCCCCAGCCCCACCCAGAAAGCTCAGGCATATAAAAGGGAACCACAGGGCTCCTCAGGCCTGTGGGGGCTCAGGGAATGAACATTTAAGCCATGGCTTCCTAGAGAAGCCCAGAAATCAATGTGCTTTTGGGCACTGGCCATTCGGCTTCCCTAATGCCCTCTCAGATCACCATTCAAAGGACACACGATGTGACTAACCCTGCTCCCTCCATTACCTTTGAGAGCTAAAGGAGTTGTCACTGCTGTCTACGAAGGGAGCCGTGGGTTCCTGGGAGGCTGGGAGCTGGACATCACCATCAGAGCCCCTGCTCGAGTGGGAACTATTTCCGCCCAGCTGTTTCTCTTCATGTTGAAGGCTCTTGCTTTTAGTGCGGCCTTTGGGTCTTTGAGTCCCAGGACCTGTAGTGGCCTTGAGCTGAGTGTAACTTCCTGGCCTTGAAGGGTTGCAGGTCTCAGTGGTAGATGCCTGGCTGCGAGCTACCTCTGGGGGTATCTGGGAGGACTGGGCCTCCTCCTCAGAGTCTGACTCCAGAGTCTGGTGAGTGTACTGGAAGATCTCCTTCAGTTTTAGAACCATCTGGCGTTTGGGCAAAGCACGGACTCCAAACCTGCACGGGGAAACAGGTGAACTTCAACACTGAACAGTGTGGCCCCATCACCACCCTCTGATGCAGAGTAACGGGCAGCGTTAGTGGACTGAAATCGTAAAGCCTCACCTTCTGGGGCATGCAAAGCTGACAGGTGACCACATGCCAACTAAGCCTCCTCTGAAGGCTATCAGTGCCGGAGGTGTTCCCACAGTGTCCTGGAGACGGTGAGGACACTGACTTCACCAAGTACCTGACTGAGACTGAGGAGCAGCATTGCTTGGAATGTGACATTTTTCACATTGTTTTACTAAATGAAGTCTCCTTTCCTGGCTGGCATGGCTAGGGTTCCATTTCTACCAGCATGGAGTAGGAAGACCTACTTCCTAGAAGTAACCCACAGGAGCCTCATTTGTGAGCTTTCTGGAGCTCACATCTGGTAAGAGTTAAGAAAAGCCCAGTCACTCACTCTACTCAAGGCTGTGCAGAGCAAACCGCAGAACTTCCCTCCCAGGCCAAGGGCCAGCTGCACCTCCCAGACCTGAAGGACCAAGTGCTGCGTCATTCTACTTGCTAAGCCTGGTTATTCATAGGAGACCACCTAAGGGGAAGTCTGGAGAAACACTACCAACCTGTCCAGTTCTTTCTTCAGCACTGGGGTTTCCATGATCGAATACCTTGGCATTGGAGTTATAGGCACTTTGGGGGGCAAGTTCTTTTTCGTGTTAGCACCTTCTGGATAAAACACGAGAAGCACATGACTTAGTGTGAGAGGCATGGATCTGCTACCACCTTGTGCCCTGCAAGTGTCACCGTGGAGAAGGAGAGACCCCAATCAATACTGTGCCCAAGGAGACCACCCTCAGCATTTGAGCTGCTTCTTCCCATTGGAAGGCACATACAGCAATTACCAAGAACCGCACCACGCACACAAGAATAATGCTGGGAACAGGCTCCTCGGGCCTGTCAGCACAACAGCCCAGCACGTGGTCTAATCTCAGGCAAGAATATCCAGATGTGTGGTGACAGCAGAGACAACTGACAGCCCTGAGAACTGTCAAGCTTGCTTACGCGTCACAACTTCCTAGCTCAACAATAAAGACAACACAGGCCGGAGAGATGTAGGTGAGTGGGATACAGTATTCAGATATTAAAAGAAAGGAAGCATCTGTGCCAAGTAAAGAAGCCAGTTGCAAAAGATCATACAATGTATGTATATCCTCTTAAAAATGCTTGGGGTGTTGGGGGTGTTGGGGGGGGAGCAGGACAGGGGTGGCTCACACCTTTAATCCTAGCACTTGGGAGCAGAGGCAGGGGATCTCTGAGTTCAAGGCCAGCCTGGTCTACTGAGTGAGTTCCAGGACAGCCAGGGCTACACTGAGAAGCCCTGTCTGGAAAAACAAATCAAACAAAAGATTAATGGAGATGCTGGATGTAGTGGTTCAAAACTGAGTCTGGGCAAAAGGATTTCCTCAAATTCTAGGACAGCTTAATGCAAACTAACAAACAAACAACAAAACGCCATCTGCTTATCACCGCAAGCTGGGAGCAGAAGCGCGTCATGTGTTATTCCGGGATTCTGGAAGCGGAGACACGGGGATTGCTATAAATTCATGCTAGCTTGGAACCTAGAGGGAGACCCTGCCTCAAAACAAACAACAACCCTAGAAACAAAACTCAAAAGACTGCTGGGAAGAGAGCCTCCTGTCATTTTTCAGGGTTTCCAAAGGCCTGGAAGCCTGCGTCAGTCTCAAGTCTCCTGTGGTGGTTCTCTCAGTATTGCCTGGGAACTGGTGAGAAATGCAAATTCTGCATTGCAGGCACCCCTGGAGACAAGCAGCGGGGTGCCAGGGCTCTCAGACCACTGGAGGGTGTCAGCAGCCCACTGCCCTGGGGATTTGGGAAGGAAGCAGGTGGCTGTGACTCCTCCCTGCCAGGAGCGGAGGCTTTGAAGCTTTTCTGAAAGACTAGAATGGGAAGTAACACCTTCCAGGTCCCCACCTTCTTCACTTGAACTCTGTCTGGGTGCTGTGGGTCTACCACGCATGTTAAGTACTCACTGTGCTGTATCCTGTACAGTGCCCTGTCTCGTCTCGTTAAAAAGCAAAGGGAGCCTTGTGTGGGGAGCAGCCTGCTTCGCCTCCCCCCGGGGAACGCTGTAGTCTGTGTGCAGCCTCTGTTCTATGTATTGATTTCATTCCACTGGGGGGTTTTCCTCGCCTTCTGGCTAGTGTGACTGGTGCTACTGTGAGGAATTATCTAGTTGAATCCCAGTTTTAATTATTTTGGCTAATTGAGAATAGAATTTCTGGGTTCTATAAAATTACTCCTGTTGTGTGTATGAGTGTGTGTGACTTCAAGGATGCATGTAGAGGCTCAAGGTCAACAATGGATGCTGTTCCTCAGTTGTCCTGGAACCTAAGGCTTGTTCGACAACTCTATGCTGGCTGGCCAGTGAGCCCACGGATGCTCCTGTCTTCATCTCCCTGTGCTGGGATCATAGCCGTGTGTGTCCAGGCCCAGGTTTTATGTGGGGCCTGGAGCCTGGACTTTATGGACTGAACTTCCTCCCTACACATATTCTGTTGTCTTCCTTTCTTTTCCTTAGATAGAGTTTTGTCATGTCGTGTAATTTAGGTCAACCTCAACTCTGGATATCCCTGCGTCAGTGTCCTGTACTGGGATGACAGATGTACATCACCCTACCTAGAGTGATCACGGCAATTCTATACTTAAATGTGGAGCTGGGGTTTCTTTGTGTATCCTAGAACTCACTTGTAGACCAGGCTGGCCTTGAATTCACAGAAATATGCCTGCCTCTGCCTCCAGAGTGCTGGGATTGAAGGCGTGTGCCAGTAGTCAGCTATTTCATGGACAGTAAGAGTCGCCATGAAGCTCGCTGCTACACTCACTGCTGCTGACCGTGGACTTCCCCTGCCTCCCTCTCCTGAGTGCCGGTTATATGCGTGAGTCTTCACACCTGGTCTGCATTTTAACTTCTGGGCACATGTGCTGCAGGGGTTGAATTTAGGGGCCTTGTCATGCTAGTAAGTCCTCTACCACTGACTCGGTCTTTAACACATGGACTTAACTTTTCAAGGAGCGTCACTCTGCCCATCTTAAGGAGATGTCTGCTGACAGCTCTAACCTCTGGGTGCTGAGTCAGCGGTCTGGAAGAGGGTTCACTGAAAGGGACTTTGAATAGGTGCATTACTTGAGATCCAGGCAGGCTTAGGAAATGCTGACTTGCTGCTCATACTTACTAGTATATCCTAGGGAGACAGCCATGTCTCCTACCTTATAGGAGAGTGGGGGGGGGGGGAATCAAAGGGAGGGTTTTGCCCACATGAGCAAGTCCTTCAGCTTCCTTTTCCCCCTTCCCGCCACCCTTCTCCCCAACCTCTGACCTCCACATCCCAAGAGTGTAAGCAGTACAGGACAAGACCTCTCAGGCCTCATGGTCACTCACTTGGTGTCTCTGGCCTGTCTGGCTTCCGAGTCCTGGCACTTGGCATTTGGGCTGCAGGTGGAGTCTCAGGAGAGTGACCTTCCTCCTCATCCCAGTCATCCCACAGAGCCTGGCTAAGGACACTCAGTTTGCTGCCCTCTGGAGAGCCAGCCTGTGAAGCCTGCTCTAGAGACTCTCTTAGAGCACAGTAGCTGCCTCGGATGGGGGTGGTGCCAAGTCCTGGAGAGTCATCACTATGCCGAGGCTGACTGCGGGGACTGCTTGTGGTCAAGGGACCAGTCCGCTCCAGATTCAAGTGGTCAATTGGAATTGGTGAGAGAGGCTCGTGCCAACAGTAGTCACCTACGGGACCTGGGGGGTCCCCATCTAGCACAGGGCTGCTGTTTCCTTGATGGGACGCCACTTCCTGCTCATCATCACTGTCCCCAACTTCTACTACTTCATCAGCTGCAGGCGGATTTGGCAGGCAGGGTCTAGGTGAGGAGGATTTCTGGGACCACCTGGGAAAATCGGGGACAGGACATGATGGCTGTGAAGAAGAGAGACTGTGGTGCCTGAGGTAGGGATGGGAAGGGCTTCCGCTGTCAGAGGCTCCTAGAGTGACAGGCTGTGTGTGTGGCATGATCACAGACAACTTCTGGGCTGCTTCCAGCACCGACCTGCGTTCTAAGTTAGGCCTGGGTGTTTGCTGTGCAGTCTCATCTGACGGAGTCCTGGTCTTAAGGCTTTTGATTTGGGTCTGTGAGGAGCAACTCTTGCTGGCCCCTGGAGTGCCAGGCACCAGCCAGGAAGTATCTGTAGTGCTGTCCCCATCCCGGCTGGTCTTCTGGCTGTAGAACTGCCAGGAGGTGTCTCTGTGGCCCAGGCCAGGCTGGCTTCCCAGCTGTCCCTCCTCCCCCTGTTGCAACATGGCCTCTCTCTTCATTGGGCTTTGGAAATGTTCTTGATCATCTTCTACATCAATGACTGAAAACAGTTCAGAGGACCTGGGGCTAACTTCTGGAACTTTCCCTCCTTCTGAGGAATCGTTAGAAACGGACTCTGTCTTGGTGTGTTCCAGCTCCTGTTCCTCATCGGAATCCAGTAACAGGATGACTTCGTCTTCCTTCTTCACAGGATGCAGAGGATCCTGGGCCCTGGGACTCGAGGGCTCAACAGACTGCGTCAGGTCAATGGGTGGAGACTTTGCTGAGGAAATCAGGATGCCCCTATTTCTGCGTCCCAACGTGGGGCCACTTTGTTGGCCTTGGTGGTGGCCTGCTTCTTTCCGTAATGTGAGAATGTTGCTGTCCCTCCTCTGCTTAGTTGGTGTAACCGGAGACAGTGAGCTTGGGGACACCATCTTGGAAATGCTACTCTGTGACTGGGAAACTGAGGGGGACAGACTGCTTGTGTGGTATAGGTGAAGCCATGACTGGCTAGGACTTCTGCCCACAGAAGACTGTGACAGCAGACAGCTGGGGTGTGGAGAAGGTACCGGGGCCATGTCTTCCTGCCCCTCCCTGACATGGTCACTCTGCTCTTCGTGGCCAACTGTTATTTGTGACAGTTCAGACGACGCTCTTTGATTTGATGGAAGGAGCTGTTTGCAGTCATGGGCCTTGGTGGGGTGCAAAGGCAAGCACTCTTCCCCCCTCCCTTGGCGGCTGTCAGAAGGGCTGCAGAAGCTGGGGTGGTCAACTGCCTCTCCCAGTGCATCCTGGGCCTCTGCTTTCCCTGCCCAGCCTGGACACTGGTTCTGCAGTAGAACGGAATTTCCTTCATGTTCCCAGCTAGCTGGTGCCTCTTCTTTTTCTAACCCAGACAACTCCATTTGCTCTGTATTTTCTAGCTGTCTGTCCCTCTGGACACCTGCCAGGGAAGGTTCAGAAACTGGACTGTCCCCACGCTGGTCAGTGTTCCCATCCGTGTCTGCTGCTCTTTCCCCCTGGAGAAGCTTCCTCTGTGTAGCTGCGAATTCATAGATCTCTTCCATTTCTGCTTCATTCACTTTTTCTCTGTCTTCTTCACAGACCTCAGGTCTCAGAATCTCCACTTCCTCCTCTTTGTCTACCCACACTGACCTCAGGAGTTCTTGGAAAGTCTCTGCTCTGCTTTCACAATCCTCACTGTTCTCCGGCTGCTCTCCCTCTGAGTCCGCCATGGCAGGCACTTGTTCACACAGCTGAACAAGTTCACTCACACCAAACCTGCGACGGGAGACACAGCGTCATGACCGTGCTACACGGAGGGCAGGTGGCCAGAGCAGAGCTCAGGAAGGCCCAGGAGGCCCCCCTG
>NC_137966.1:17939812-17952312 GCF_963924665.1 Micromys minutus
TGGGCAGCACACAATAGGTACAGAAAGGGTAACTGTCCAGAGAATGAAGACAGCACGGTTGTCATAACTTGCTGTGGGACACTAGAGGTCAGTTCCTAAATCCAATCACTGTTAGACATTCCAGGCTTTCCAGATAACACAGAGAAAGACCAGTGCCTCATAGAGTGTACTGTCCTGATCCTTTATCTGGGATCCACCTGCTATAGACATCTCCAGGCCCCAACCACCGCCAGTAGCATCACCCCAGTAAAGGAACAAGAGCTTGCGCCAAGCAGAGGAGGAAGAGAGGCGGAAACCCGAGGGAGGAAGCCTGCCTGGCCCCAGGGGCTCCCTCTCCACATGACACCCTCCCTCTCACTGAGACCACAAGGAAGAGACGCATCTCTCCCACAGCCCGGCCCAGGGCAGAGGCGATCCTAGACTGCAGGAAGGGGGAGACCGGCGTCTGCAGTTCCCCAGCCTGGCTCCCAGCAAGGCCGACCGGAAGCAGAGGCCTGGTCGCTTCTGGGAGGGCTGCGAAGCCTCCTAGGGAAACAGGGGGAGGCGAATCAGCCAGGCCGACCTCCGGGATTAACCAACGACTAGGGCGCGTCACCAGGGCTCGGGACTCTGTCCTCTGAGCAGTGAAGGGGCGGCCTGGACTGTGGGGCTCATTCGAAGGGAGAAGTTCTGGGTGGACAGATGGGGCGGGGCACGGTGAGGGTCTTCGCAGCCCAGGATGTACACAGCACAGGCAGACACCGGGAAATGGCAGTCATCCGGGACCAGGTGCCAGGGAATGGGGTCCGCGGGCAGGGCTTACCTCTCGGCGGGACGGCCTGGCCTCCATATGCCGAAACTTGGACACCTTGAAGCGGTTCATGGCGGCTGGGACAGAGCGAGCGCAGGCTTAAGGAAGAGGGGCGTTGGGTCTCAGGTGAATGATGAGAAGTCGCCCTGGACTCTTGCAGCCTGCCGCCTCAGCACCCTGCAGCTTGATGACACGCCCCTATGTGATGACAACCAATCAGAAGCGCCTGAGGCCCGCCTGGACATGCCCCCACGTCGCCCTCCTCCAGCTCCGCCTCCTAGCCAATAGCCGCCAGGACACTGAGAAGTCACGCCCTGATGCCTGAGGGACTACAGCACTGGTCGGAGGTCATGTGAGTCTCAGCTGTCCTCCTACTGAAGAAAACACGCTTCAGTTGCTCCATGATTTGACTTGGCAATACGGTCCCTGAGGTTTTTCAATGACCTGGGTGCGTTCTATCCCACTATGTACTTCCTCAAGTAGCAGGACAGAATTAACTACACTAAAACTGAAGATAAGCCTCCGGGGCCATAAGAGATAAGGACCAGTGACTGAGACCCTCTCCTGCTCTCCCTCACTCCCCCCCCCCCCGCCCCTCTCTTTTTTGAGTTTTATTTTGTTTTTCTAGTCAGGGTTTTCTCTTAGCTCTGGCTCTCCTGGAACTCACTCTGTAGACCAGGCTGAACTCAAACTCTCAAATCTGCCTGCCTTTGCCTCCCAGGCACTGGGATTAAAGGTGTGTGCTACCGCTGCCCGGTTAGAAATGCACATTTTATAAAGCAACATTTTTCACACTAGAGTGTATGTTGACCAAGTGATATATAGCTTTATTCTCAGTATCTATGAGCATCATTTTTTCCCTTAAAAGTGATTTTAGTTGTGGATATAGCTCAGTTGGTAGATTGTATGAATGAAACCCTAGGTGCCATCTCCAGCACGGTGACAAAGACCTATAGTCCCAGCACACAGGAGGAAGATCAGAAGTCCAAGATCAGCTTGGTCTACATAGTTCTGGGTGACATAGTGAGACCCTGTCACAAATACAAAAAATAAAAGTAAAAAAGAGGAGAAAAGGAGGAATAAGAGGTTGCCTCCTGATGCCAACAACAGGGGAGGAAAATCAAGGGGCTAGGAAAGATGGCTCAGCAGAATACTGGCTCCTCTTCCAGAGGACTCTTGTTCCATTTCCAACGCTCACACAGTGGCTCACAATTGCCAGTAACTCCCGTCCCAGGGGGACGCAATAGCCTCTAAGTTCTCCAAGGACACTGTACACGTGTTGCAGATATACACATAGACAAACACCCATACATATAAAATAAAAATAGAGAAAAAATAGCTTTTTAAACATTAAAGTTATCCTAGCCAGGCTTGGTTGTGCACATCTGCAAATCTAGCACTAGGAAAATAGATGCAAGAGGGCCAGGAATCCATTGCTAGACTCTGATGTGCAACAAGTTTGAGGCCACTGTGGACTTGGTAGGGACTTGTAAGCCAACCTCAGATACTAAGTGAGCCTCATCCCAAAAAAGCCAGGAAAGAGGGCTGGAGAGGTGGCTCTTCTAGAGGTCCTGAGTTCAATTCCCAGCAACCACATGGTGGCTCACAACCATCTGTAACAGGATCTGATGCCCTCTTCTGGTGTGTCTGAAGACAGCTATAGTGTACTCATACAACTAAAATAAATAAATCTTAAAAAAAAGAAAGCCAGGAAAGAAAGAAAGAAAAAAAGAAAGAAAGTGGGGGAAGGGAGGGTAGAGAAGAGAAGGGGGATAACATTTGAAATCTGAATACATGAAGATGGCTCAGTGGCTAACTGTGCTTGCTCTGGGTTAGAATTGTTGGATCCCCTGGTGTTATGAAGAGTCTTGAACTTTCACTTGGGTGCTGGGAATCAGACTTGGGTCTTCTTCAAGAATGAGGAGGAACACGTGCTCTTGACTGTTGAGGCATTTACTTTTGTTCACGTGTGTCTTCCTGCCTACTCATCTGTGTGTGCACAATGTTGGGGTCCAGGAATTGCCTCACAAACCACACGAACACTGATCTCAGTCATACAGGATAGTTTATTAAGCATACACCCCAGGGCTGGTCGACCAGGACCATGGTTCAGATTTGGAAACTGAACCATGATCCCAAGTTAAGATCCTACAGGGTTTTAAACCCACAAACATTTGTGCCAATTATTTAACCAATCTGGATTTAGGGATTAGGGACTTTTAGGGACTTTATCCCTGTCTCTCTCTCTGTCTCTCTCTCTAAGACTTACTTATTTTATGAGTACACTGTCTTCAGACACAGCAGAAGAGGGCATCAGATCCCATTACAGATGGTTGTAAGCCACCATGTGCTTGCTGGGAATTGAACTCAGGATCTCTGAGTGCTCTTAACCACTGAGCCATCTCTCCAGCCCCAATTAGGGACTTTCTTAAGAACATGTCTTTGTTGTACATTTATCCTGCTCCCATTGGTTGGGATATTCAATTGTGGCAGGCCTTGTCTGATAATATTCAAGTCCTAACTTGTCTCCCAGGATGGGACTTGTCTAACATTCATGTCTTAACTTGCCAACCAGGATGTCAGTTACCCATGTTCACGTCTCTTTCTGCCAAGTAGGATGTCAGTTCCTAGGGAGGTCTTGGGAGCTCAAACTTTACTAGAGCCCTATTCAAAATGTAAGTCTTACTCCAAATAGATTCTTATATTGGTGCGTATTCTATTATAATATAATTATTATAATATAATATAATATAATATAATATTATATTATATTATATTCTCTTATATTGGGGTCCATCCTAGGGGTATCTTATACCATAAAAGCTTATACATAGGTACAGCAAGTGTGGTTAGGTGGTTAGTTCAGGTCCAAGCTTATTGTGGGTAATTATACAAAACAGTTCTACCAACTTCTATGATGACTGGTTTTCAGGGGCACAAGATGTAACAGAATACATAATCAATCTTGGCATTAGAAAGTTTCCTAGTAACAACAGGAACTTATGAAAAAGTTTCCTTATACTGCCAGACTATCAAAGGCAGGTTCTCTGGAAGCACAGCAAAAGCTCTTAGCTGCTGATCCATCTCTCTAGCTCCAATAAAAGTGATTCTTGCCGGACTCAGTGGTGCCCATCTGTAGTCTTAGCAATTTTCAAGAGTGAATGGGAGGCTGACTTGGGCTCAGGAGTGTGAGACTAAGATTGAGGGAGGAGTTGTAGCACATACAGCAGGGACGGAGATCTGTCTGATGCATGTGTGTGTGTGTGTGTGTGTGTGTGTGTGTGTGTGTGTGTGTGGTGTGTTGTGTGTGTTCTTAAACCCATTCATGAGTCCTTGGAGTCCCTTTTATTTGGGAAGGTGGTGAAAAATGTAACCTTCACAAGTAACCAGGTCCAGTCTAGCTTTCTAGCTTCATTTCCAGTTACATACTCTAAATTTAAGGTTTAAGCATACACGCCTACACCTTCAGACACCAGCTTTACAGGTTTGGTTTTTTGGCTTTTGTTTTTTTAATAAATTGATGGCATGACTGTTCCATCATACACTAGACCTGGTCATTAGAAAAGGAGACAGAGACAGACAGACAGACAGAGACAGGCAGACAGACAGAAATAGAAATAGGAGGGTTATAGGCGGAATGAGAAGCTGGAGGAAGGGGAACCGATGAGCTGGGGAGTTTGGAGTAGAGGAGATGAGAAGGGTTAGGGTGCTGGGATGGGGTATGAAACGTTTAAATGGTGTTTGTGGTACTAAGGGAGCCTGAGGCCTGATGCGCATTGGTATGCTAATGCTCACCACAGACAGCCACTTGTCCCTTCTGCTAGGGATAAGGAAAATCACCCCTTTTGATACAGGGAACCAGCTTCACAAGTTTTTTTGTTTTTGTTTTTTCCAGAGAAAGGGTTTCTCTGTGTAGCCCCAGCTGTCCTGGAACTCACTCTGTAGACCAGGTTGGCCTCAACCTCAGAGATCTGTCTATATCTATCTCCCAAGTATCGGGATGAAAGGTATGCAACACCACTGCCTGACTTGCTGGTTTTAATCTAGCCACTACAACTCCCCCTGTAGTCCTTGAGTCCATTTCTAGATATTTGGACTGCCTTTTGGAGTTTGGGGAATTGGAGTCTCCTTTGGATCTAACTCTGGGATGGGGACGCATGTGACCCAGACTATCTTGAATTTGCTATATAGCTGAAAATGATCTTTAACTCCTGATCCTCCTACCTCGATCTTGTCTGGTAGCTTCTGGTGTTTTCGTCACTTGGAATACTACATCTGTACTTGATGCACTTTTCATCAAAATCCAATTATAGACATTATAACTCAAACTTTAACAGTCCACCCCCTACTCCCAGCTAAGCCATTCCGCGTTTGAGAAACAGATCGAGTAAACTGGTAGGCTTGTAACTGTGCACCTGTGGTAGCACTTACCGTTGTTACTTGATAAGACGGCTGTCCCTGTGAGGCGAGCTTGCTCCTCTAGAGCAGGATTACTCTAACATTAAATTCTAGAACATGGGTAACAAACAGCGGGTGCACAATACAAAATAGGCATTCACAATGCTCATTGAATTCTCGCTACCGGTTTGGAGAAGGCTAACGTGCTTAAGACAGACCTGAGTGTTTCAAGTTCTGCTGAGAGAAAATCAAACACGGAAAAACTGCAGCCAACAACCGGGGTGGAGGTTTTCTAAGAGAACTTGCAATAAGATGTAATTTTCAGGGTCAAGGGAGGGCATCCGCAGGCTGCATACCGGAATCGGATACTGACGCCGCGTTGTCTGCTGGGAGTTGTAGTCCCTCCCAGGGCAAGGCTCGCCAGATTACGGTTACTACACTCAACCACAACATTCACAAGTAAAGTGCTGCATTCGTTTGTACATCACAAAAATTCCAATACAGGGAAAAAAATTACAAACTGACATCCTCATAGTCTAGTACTTGTACGTGTTGACGTAGAGTTCTACCGTTCGGAGACGGAGGCGCGTGCGCAATGCGTACGCTCTGCGTGCTGCCGATGTCTCGCCTCCGGAAGACGCGGCCGGTGAGGCGGGCTAGGGACGGTCTGCGCAGGCGCAGTGTCCCCGGCCCAAAATGGCTGCGCGGTGTTCCCCACGCTGGTTGAGGGTGGCGGTGGGGACCCCCCGGCTGTCGGCTACAGCGGGGAGAGGGGTCCAGCAGCCCCAGGGGGGCGTAGTGGCAGTACCCCCTTGTCGCAAGCTGTGCGTCTCTGCCTTCGGGCTCTCCATGGGCGCTCACGGCCCCCGGGCGCTGCTGACATTGAGACCGGGTGTCCGTCTCACAGGTGAGGGAGGCTTCCAGCTCTGGAGTAGCAGCTCCTGGGATTAGAAAGGGCGACTCGCCGCTCTCTGACGACCAGGGTAGCGGGATGGAGGTGTCTTCCAGCCAAAGAGAGGACTTTCTGGGGGCACAGGCAAACAGGAGGCAGAGAGGCCAAGGTGCTGGCTACCCAGAAGCCGACGGAGGGGAAAGAGCTGCGTGGAGCCGGAGGTGTTGAAAGGCTCCGAATGCCTTGAACCTTCACCTCTGTCAACAGTTCACCTCATTGTCCAGGCCGCTGCTCACTTGTCATAGTCCTTTTTTCTTCACGTTCTAGCTTTAGTGGAAGATGTAACTGCCGTTGAGTGCTAGGCACCCAGAAATCTAGGGAGACGCAGGCGCTTGTCCTCCTTAAGATCAGAAAATGTAATGAATTGTCGTTTCGTAGCTTTCATCCTCAACATCACGTGGCGTAAATGGAAGGGCATTTATCAGTCGTTTAGAATCCTTAAGTCAATAATAATGTTGTCTAACGTTTATTAAACACTGTGTAGAAAGTATGATTTCATTCCTTGGAGAATGTTTTAATGTGACAGGCATTGTTACCATTACATTTTATGGAGAAACAGGTTTGGATGTTAAAAAAAAAACAAAACTTGAGAAAGTCACAGAGCTAAAAAGGGACAGTCTCGGCATGGTATTACCTTAGTGCTGGAGGTGATACCAACTTAGTGTGCTTTAAGCCTTGAAGTGTTGTAGCCACAGCCTTTTCTTTCTCTTTAAAAAACATTTTAAAAATTATTTTGGGTTATGTATATGTGCATCTGTGTGTGGGTATGTGCTCTTACGTACAAGTGCCCAAAGAGCCCAGAGGCATCTGATCCTCCTGGAGTTATGAGCAGTTATGAGCTGCTATACTTACGGCATAGGAACTGAACTTGTGTCCTCTACAAGAGCAGTATGTGCTTTAATTGCTGGGCCATCTTTCCAGCTGTCACAGTGTTTTCTTATGTATGCTATACCACTTCATTTTCCTTGAGAATGAAAAAAGCAAGCACTGAACTTTACTTTGGGTGGTTCTGGGGATCAAGCATAGGGCTTCATGCATGCCTTAAAGCGTTTTTAAAACTATACCTTTGTGTGAGAGAGACATAGAGGTGTCATACACCAGCATTAAGTGTTACTTCTATATGAAAACATTACTGAAGAGCTGCAGTTGGCTTTCCTCAAGTCAACCCATAGGCTGTAGTGGGCATATTTTATCTCCAATGACTACAGAGTGAAAGTGGCATCCTGATTACCACATCTAACATCATCAATTTGGCCCCAAACTCTAGTCTGTGGTTATTCCTCAAGTCTGATGGCCTAAAAATGTCCCAAGCAGAGGCTGGAGAGATGGTTCAGCTGTCGGGAATGCTGACCGCTTTTCCAGAGGACGCAGGTTCGATTTCAATGTCCAGCACCCGTATGGTAGCTCTCAGCTGACTGTGGCTCTAGTTCCAGGGGATCTCACACCCCTTCACAGACATACATTCAGTCAAAATACCAAAGCATAGGAAATAAAAATAATTAAAGAAATCTCCCAACCAGAAATAAATCAATAACTGGCTGCTGGATTAGGCATTCTTGGAACAACATGAAGGCGAATCCTATTCTGGTCTATTCTGGATTCAAAAAAAAAAAAAAAAAAAAAGAGGACATTTACTGGACATAAATTTGGAGGGAGAAACAAAACAGTATTTCCTAATAGTTGCTAACCATTGCCGCCTTTAGAATAGAGAAAAATCATCCAACATGTAATAGTTACCTGGGGCTAGTCACACAGTTTCCTTGAGCTCTCTGCTGATGTAGAAGCTGGTACAGCTTTTAATACACTCATCCTGACAGTGGAAGGAGGACAGTACAGGAATATAGCCAGGCAGGTATTGAGTAAAGAGGTCAAACATAAGATCACCAAGAGTCCAGATCTAATGTCTTCTCCAGACTGAAGAAACAATAGCAATCTCATAATCCCCCTTTTAATCATATGCTGATTATTCTGCTCCTTGTTTTGTATTCCTTCTTTCTATATATGCTCAAATTTTCTGGCTGATTTTTTTGTTTTTAGTTTGGAAACAGGGTCCAGGCTGGCCTAGAACTTCCTGTGTAGTTATAAATGGACCTTGAACTTTTGATCTTCTGCTTCCTACTCCCCATGTTAGGATTATGGGCATGTGCTTATTGTCATTATGCTGGGTTTATTCAGAGCAGGGAATCAAACTCAGGGCCTTATGCATACCTGGTAAGAAGTGTAGCTACTGAACTCTGTCCCTAAGCTTTGCCCACATTGGAAGAACATTGAGTTTGGCTTCTAGTGTACTTGAAGAGAATAAGTCCTATAGCTGAGGCTTGTTTGCTCTTTCACAGGTATTTCATAGCTGGTAACTTATTTATAATTTCTTTTTGTTGGATAAGTTCCCAGACTAACTTTCATGTTTCATTTTCAGGAACAAAAAGTTTCCCTTTTGTTTGTACTGCCTCTTTCCACACAAGTGCTTCTTTGGCCAAAGATGATTATTACCAGATACTGGGAGTACCTCGAAATGCCAGCCAGAAGGATATCAAGAAAGCCTATTATCAGGTCTGTAGGGCTTAGGTTTACTGACAAGACTGTAGTGTGTGTGTGTGTGTTTTAATTTCTAAAATTGTGTGTCTGTGGGGATATGCACATGAATGTAGATGTTCACAGAGGGCAGGGGTATTGGATCCCCTTGGGACCATAGTTACAGTCAGCTGTGAACCATCTGACATAGCTGAGAATTGAGTTCAGGTCTTAGCCACTGAGCCATTCACTGTGCAGTGAATGCGATTTCAGTTCATGTGGTTTTAAGAAAGAAGAGAAGGGGCAGGTAAGATCGCCCAGTGGGTAAAGGCATTTGACACCAAGCCTGGTGACCTGAGTTCAGTTCCTCCAAAGCGATTTAAAATAAGGAGACAACTGACTGCACAAAGTTGTCCTCTGACCTCCATATGTACGCCGTGCTGTCCACACAGTTATAACATAAATAAATAAACATTATATAGGTAAACATCATTACTCTTTCCTTAACTAATTTACTTTTTATAGCAGAAACTGTCACAAGTTTATTACACAATCTCTCCAAAACTTGCATAGCAGCCAGGCCAGGTGTGATTGTGCATGCCTTTTTATCCCAGTACTGGGAGACAGACAAGCAAAGCTCTGAGTTTAAGGCCAGCTTGTCTAAAAACCAAACAAACAAAAAAACTAGCCACAAAAAACAAAGCCTGGCAGTAGTGGCACATGCCTTTAATCCCAGCACTCAGGAAGCAGAGTTAGGGGAATCTCTGTAAGTTTAAGGCCAGCCTGATCTACAGAGCTCATTTCTGGACAGCCAGGACTACATAAACCCTGACTTGTAAAACCAACCAAAACCATACAGGTTATTTACTTCCTGTTACATAAGTGTCAGTATACCAGGATAGGATGTTGTTTCACTCTTTGTTTTCACAAAGGTGCCTGCATGCTAAAGGGCTAGTCAAGTTTACTTTATTTTTGGTTTGTGTGTATGAGTATTTGTCTCATGTACATATATGTACTTGTATGCATTCTTGGTGTCTTCAGAGACCAGAAGAGGACATTGAATCTCCAGGAACTGGAATTTTAGAGTTGTAAGCTATCACATAGGAGCTGGGAGCTGAATCCAGGTTCACTACAAGAGTAGTAAATGCTTTTTTGTCTTAAAGATTTTTTTATTTATTATGTGTAGAGTGTTCTGCCTGCATGTGTATGTGCACACCAAAAGATGGCACCAGATCCCATTACAGATGGTTGTGAGCCACCCTGTGGTTGCTGGGGATTAAACTCAGGACCTCTGGGAGAGCAGCCAGTGTTCTTAACTGCAGAGTCATCTCTCCAGCCCCTAATTAACTATTTTGGAAGAAATTTCTGGTAGATAATGTACCATTATTTACAGGTCTATCCATGAAGGAATGATTTATTTTTAAATTTTAAATCTTGCTTTAAGAATTTGTTGTTGTCTTAAGAGAGACAAATGTTATAAAGAGGCATAAATGTGGCAAATATTTGGGGTCTGTTTTAGTAACTATCTATATCTATAATAATTTATTTTCCCCCCCTTAGCTTGCCAAGAAATATCATCCAGACACAAATAAGGATGATCCCAAAGCCAAGGAGAAGTTTTCCCAGCTGGCAGAAGCTTATGAGGTAATGTGACTTGTATGGGTGTATTCACTGGCCATTCATTTCTCTCTGTGCACACATCAGTCTGTTCTGCACAGGGCAGCTCGGCAGGTCATATAGTCCAGTGTGATGCCTCCCTGTTAGTTCTGCTAACCAGGGCTATAAGTCTGTCTTAATAATACAAAACAAAACAAGAACAAGGTTCATCTGACCAATAAAGGTCCTCAAGTAATTCATATTGAAAACTGATTTTTGGAAATCCCAGTTAGATTGATCAAATCAGTCCTTATTTGATGACTTAAGTTAGCAATTGTAAAAGTAGATCATAAACACACAGGAAAAAAGTATTTGTGAAAGAACCATTGACTAGTTACAGAATTGTTGGACAGTGACTATTTGTCTTAGTTAGGTTTTGTTTTTGTTTGTTTTGTAAAATTTATTTTACTATAGCTGTCTTCAGGCACAGCAGAAGAGGGCATCAGATCTCATTACAGATGATTGTGAGCCACTATGTGGTTGCTAGGAATTGAATTCAGTTCCTCTGGAAGAGCAGTCAGTGCTCTTAATCACTGAGCCATCTCTCCTGCCTCGTTTTTTTTTTTTTAAGATTTATTTATTTATTATATATGAGTACACTGTAACTCTCTTCAGACACACCAGGAGAGGGCACTGGATCCCATTACCTATGGTTGTCTTTTTTTTTTTTTATTCTGCTCACAGCAACTCTTATAAAGGAAAACATTTCATTGGGGCTGGCTTACAGGCAGCACACAGGCAGACATGGCACTGGAGGGTAGCTGAGCTTTCTGCATCTGGACCAGCAGGTAGCAGGAAGAGAAAGCAGTACTGGGTCTGGCTTCTGAAACCCCAAAACTCATCCTCAGTGACACACCTTCTCCAACAAGCCCACACCTCCTAAGAGTGTCACTCCCTATGGGTCTGTGGGGACCATTTTCATTTAGGTTCCCATAGCATTCCTCTTGGACTGGACTATCCCCCCTGGGTTCTGCATGTGTTCGAGGGACTAGAGAGTGGCATGTGAGGAGTCACAGTGCTTGTCACAGTGCTTAGGTGTGGAGCTTTATCACCTGTCAACTGTAGCTAAGCTGTGCCAGTGCTTTCTGGAGAAATAGAAGTGATAGGATATCGGTAATCACAGGGATTTATTAAATTAGATCCCAAGATCAGCTGTGGAGGGACTGGAGAGATGGCTCATTAGTTACAGCATTCTAGAGGACTCAGGCTCAATTCCCAGCACCCACTTGGTAACTCACAACCATCTATAACTCCAGTTTCAATGCCCTATTCTGCTTTTCTTCCCCCCTCCCTGAGACAGTTTCTGTGTGTATCTGTGGTGCCCTGGAACTTGCTCTGTAGACCAGGCTGGCCTCAAACTCAGAGAGATCCACCAACCCTTGCCTCTCAGTGCTGGGATTAAAGCATGTATCACCACACCTGGGCCTCTTCTGGCTTCTGAGAGCACCAGGTACAGACATAAAGGCAAGCACAATACCATGTACATAAAATTACTACTTTTTTTTTTTTTTTTTAAAGACAGGGTGTCTGTTTGCCTCTGGATGGCTGGAACTCAAGAGATTTGCTTGCCTCTGCCTCCCAAGTGCTAGGATTAAAGTATGAACCCCCATGCCAGGCTCATAAAAATGATTTGTAAAAGAGCTACGCTGCTGAAGAGCCTCCTGCAGGCTGTAGCATCAGAGAAACTGGTAGCTGCTCAGTCTAATTCGAGAACCCTCTAACTGGGAGGCAGTTACAGTAGCCAGTTCTCGGCTGCAGGCCCGTGGAACTCTGAGAGTGGCTGGTGCAAGTGTGCATTTGAAAGGATGGAGAGATGGCTCAATGGTTAAGAACACTGGCCGCTCTTCCAGAGGACCTGGGTTCAATTCCCAGAACACTCATGGAAGCTCATAGCCATTTTTTAAGTCCAGTTTCAGAGGATCCAACACCTTCACACAGACATACATGTAAGAAAAACACCAAATGAAATAAATATTTCTTTTCCACATTTTCCCCAAGACAGCCAGAGAGCTACATAAAGAAATCCTGTATCACCAAAAAAAAAAAAAATTATGCTTTACAATTTTCTTGTCTTTGTTTATTTTTTTCTTTTCTTTCTTTCTTTTTTCTTTTTTCTTTTCTTTTTTTTTTTAAGAGACATGGAGGGTTTCTCTGTATAGCCTTAGCTGTCTGGGAACTCGCTCTGTAGACCAG